>NC_083472.1:20858968-20963968 GCF_030014155.1 Tachysurus vachellii
TTCTACTACTACTAATATGATAATAATAATTTTCAATTAATTATTGTTTTTTTTTTATTATTTATTTTTGGTATCCTTTCGCTATTATATCCTCAATTATTCAAGACATAACTACAGATTTGTCCAATATCTATTTTTACAGATTATCTCGCACATATTTGGCTGAACGTATGCATTTTACAACTTAGGAATTTAACAACTGTCCTTAGGCATCTAATATACAATCAATCTATTTGAAGTAAAATGGTTGCTCTGCTTTTCTCACTACATTATTTAAATGTTGAAATTCCTGTTGCAGTAGACAGAGATGAGATGAGATGAGATGAGATGAGATGAGATGAGATGAGATGAGAGTAAAGCTGGAATATTCCTTCATTTCACATTCATCCATTTTCACTGGAGTCTACTTAAATCCACTAGGGTTGTTTTCCATTTTTTTTTCAGTTTTAAATGCAAATTCTTGGCAAAGATTTAGCAAATAATTTGCAGTATGTTGGTATTAATAGCAGTGATATATTTTTGGCAGTGCAGTTTTCATCAAACCCCAGGAAACTAGGACAAGCAGTGTTTAGCACAAATACGTTAAGACAGCCCCAAAAGAAAGATAATACGCTTCATTTGTAGTTCAGCAGGGCATGTGTAGCAAACATGAAGAGGGCAGATGCACTTTATAGTTGCTTTTTTATTGTCGTGTTTGAGTTGTAATGAAATTCAACAGAATTATAAGCAGAGGCAGAGAAGAAGAAGAAGAAGAAGAAGAAGAAGAAGGAGAAGAAGAAGAAGAAAAAGGAGAGAGAGTGAGAGAGAGAATGTCTGTGTGTCTGTATTTGTGTAAATCTTAGCTATGACATTTCTAAGTCCATGCACCTGTCTATGTGTAGCAATGGGTAAAAAGTGTGTGTGTGTGTGTGTGTGTGTGTGTGAGTGTGCATGTTTGCACACTGACACAGGATGGACTGCAGACGACGTTCAGCACACACAACACCACAAACAGTTTTTGCAAAAGTACAATGTGTCATGCATTACAGATGCGCGTGCACACACACACACACACACACACACACACACACACACACACACACACACACCATAATGGCCTTCTTTTCCCACCACCCCAAAAGTCCTTTTGAATGAGGTAACCTCAACAGGATATTTACTACTGGCTACTGCACTTAATGGTGTGTGTGTGTGTGTGTGTGTGTGTGTGTGTGTGTGTGTGTGTGTGTGTGTGTGTGTGTGTGTGTGTGTGTGTGTGCGTGCGTGTGTGTGTGTGTGTGTGTGTGTGTGGACAGTCACAGGATTTCCACAGTGGAAATGAAAAGGCAGGTCAGATCCAGGACAGGCCAGGGAAGCGCAGCACAAAACAGAGAGGCACAAGGACATGCAAAGTCTGAAATTGTGTGTGTGTGTGTGTGTGTGAGTGTGTTTGCAATGTTTGAGATACAAATTAAAAGGGTAAAAAAAACAGCAGTTGTGTTATACTGTGGAAGGCTTTCAGAGTGAAGTGTTTTACTAAGACATGTTACATAAAAGGTTTTCCTTTAATTTGTCACCTATGTGCAGTCCTTATGTTGCCACTCCTCAAAACCAGTATTTAATCCTCAGGAATGCTCAAATATTTTCAGAAGAAACAGCCTGTTTTTTATGTCATTATTTAACATGTAATTAGGAAATGCAGACAGAAATCACTTACTGGTCTAATGTGAGCCATGTTCAGAGATATTCATGTGAATGTGAAGTGACACGGTGGCACAGTGAGTCTGCACTACAGCTCCAGGGTCTTTGTTTTCATCCATAGTTTAGGTTTTGTCTGTATGGAGCTTCAGTTGTTCATCATATTTCCATTTTAATTTCCTCCAGGTTTTCTGGTTTCCTCCAAAATCTAGAAACAATCTTGTTGATTGGCGGACTGGTACTGTAGATAACCAGTGTGTTACATTTACATCATCTTGGCAAACATCCTTATACTGTTTGAACAGTACTGACTGGCATTTCAAAGTGTTGAGATCTTTTTATATCCTTTTCCTGCTTTATAAAGTTTAATTACATTATTACGCAGGTTCAGTTTTGGAAGTTCTTTCCCATGGTGCAGCATCCAGCCAAGTCATGTCTGTATGTGTGTGTGTGTTTGTTTGTGTGTGTGTGTGTTGACTGACATCTCATCCAGGGTGTATTCCCGCCTCACTCCCAGTCTTCCCAGAATAGGCTCCGGTCCATCATGACCTGAACATTTTGAATGTGAGAAAGTGCTTATTTGCAAAAGTGAGAAAATTGCTGATATTGGCTGATAGACGGTTAGAATACCTGGTTACTCCAGCGTAATTTGCTGTTAGCGTATTAGAGTTTAGTTATTTTTGGATTGCTGAATATAACTACCATTAGAAAAAAAAGTGTCACACAAATGTCCGCAAAATGTGAGAATTTCATGTCTGCTGTCTGTGAGCACAGACAAAGGAGAAAGACAAAGAATGAATTCCTTATTAAAATTGCTTTGATAATTTGTCTTGCCATCTGCTCAACGCAGACACACAGTCAGAGAGGGGTATTTTTTTTGCCTCCGATGTTCTGATCGTGTTGAGATCTGCGACTCCCACAGCATGTACCTGAACGTTAGTAGTGTGTCATGGAAAAGTAGACTGTTATTTTTTCAGAGTGTAATTTTACTGCTGCTGCTTTACCTTCTTGAAAAGCACAAGGAAATGGGCCATAACACTTTACTCCTGAAGGATGCTAATTTATTCATTTAGACTAATATAACTCGGGCTTCTTTTCATTGAAGATGCAGTGTCTGGTTCTGTGCCATAGAAAAATATAATTGGCTAGCCTGTCTGTCTAAGTGAATATATCCACCTAATCATCATGCATGCACTTTTATCAGATACATAAAGAATAAAAAAATTTGCAGATATTATCCAAATCCTAGATGCATGATTTATTCACCTGGACTTACATACAGCCTACGTAAAGAAAGAAAGTAGGAAGGAAGGAAGGATGGGGTGGGGTGGTGGTGGTGGTGGGGGGGGGGCAATTGCTAGGGCAAAAGAGTCCTTTTCATGTGCATGTTCTTATCAGTGCTTTTGCCCTGTTGAACCAGATGGAAACGCAACATGGAGTGCAAAGAGTCATTACTCTCAATGCAGTGATATTACACTTAATGGAGTTCCGTTGCTTTCAGTGGTGATCTTATTCAGTCGCTGGACGTCTCTTACATAGTCACTGAAGTTTTATTCAACTTAATAGCTTTCTTTTTTATTGCTTAAAGAGTTCTGAGGTATGGTGCAGTCACATGCCCTAAATAATAAATAAATAAATAGTAAGTGCAAAAATATGAGCTTTGGGTAATAATGCGTTTTCATGAATTTATGCAATCTGACAATGGAAAAAGGTTTTGCAGGAGCCTGTCAATAATGTTAAATACTATACATGACAGTACACACAATCACAAACTGGCAACAAAAAAAGCCATATCTATCTCTCTCTCTGTCCATCCGTCCATTTCTCCGTCTATCCGTTCATTCATTCATTCATTCATTTATTTATTTATTTTTTATTTTTTTATTCATTCATCAGTATCAGTAGGTTTCTCCCACTTACCTCAAAGCTATTATTCATTCATTCATTCATTCATTCATTCAGTCAGTCAGTCAGTCAATCAGTCAGTCAGTCAGTCAGTCAATCAGTCAGTCAGTCAGTCAGTCAGTCAGTCAGTCAGTCATTCAGTCAGTCATTAGTAGCAGTAGGTTCCTTCTACTTACATCAAAGCTATTATTCATTCATTCATTCATTCATTCATTCATTCAGTCAGTCAGTCAGTCAATCAGTCAGTCAGTCAGTCAGTCAGTCAGTCAGTCAGTCAGTCATTAGTAGCAGTAGGTTCCTTCTACTTACCCCTAAAGTTAGGATTCTTAATAACTAGAGTTTTTATCAGAGCAATCTATAAACAATGACATTTTCATCAATTAATAAAACACATCATACATTCTTTTATTTAATTTGACATTTATACTTGAATAAAAACGTTTTTTACTGTATGTTCTTATGAACACTTTCGTACATATGTTAAACTGGAACCTGTTTTCAAACAGGTTTATTATTAGAGGTGAAATATGCTGGGCATCCACCCTGTGAACGATCTGTTATTATAGAGATGATTCCGTGTTAAACGGCTGCATTCATATAAATCTGTAAGATGTCTTTTGTTTGCATGAATATTATTCTATTCTATTATGATATAGTTCAACAGCACTCTTCGATTGCACAATCATATTACACAAGTATAAATATAAACCTTATATTTCATAACAAGATCAGTGATTTTTGTGATTCACACACAGAACAAACCCAGCGCAGTAGAAGAGAGAAAACGCCACAGAGGACTGGTGTGGAGAACATTTAACCTGAGACAATATTCCAAGCAGTCAGTTGGGCAAAAGGGACACGGTAACATTAGAGTGATAAAAGATGGAGGAATACACAGGGCATACAGTGGAGTTTATAGAGCATTTACTGTGGTGATCTAATCAGGGCTCACTAAAGGCAGCTTTTAGGTGGAAATGGATGCTTTTCTCTTGCTCTTTCTCCCATTTTCTCACTCAATTCAGTGCCATTCTGTCTTTATTGAAATGACAAACACTTCTGCATTTGTGTTGCCAAAACTTGGAATACAAACCTATTATATTAATAAATTCTAAGTAACATGATATAAAAATGAACATTTGAACATTGCGTAATTAATTAAAGATGTCAAGAAAAATCTGTATAAGAAATGTATAAATAAAAAACGTTCGAATTTGAAAGATTTCTGTACTCCTTCCTGACATTCGGCATTCCTATGGCTTGCCTACGGATCCACCGTGACCCTGATCAGAAAATTGCAGATAGAGAAAAGAAGAGATGAATGATTTGTTTGAATTATCGATAGATAGATAGATAGATAGATAGATAGATAGATAGATAGATAGATAGATAGATAGATAGATAGTTTATTCATGAGTTAACACAAATGCTAAACCCATAGGGCTACACAAAGCAAGCACAGGCACACCACAGCTTGTTAGACAGACACGTGACTGCTCAGATATGGGAGAACGGCAACAAACAGTAAATCCAAAACCAAAACATGTATTTTACAATTAACAACAACAACAAGAACAGAAAGCAATCAGACACTGCTCTTGGCCCACACCTCACATTATTCATGGAAGACTAGAAATTTCCAGCACTGGAGCGTTCAAGCACGGCATGGCCTTTTTTGTTTTCTTTTTTTACCTGGTTTAAAAAAAGCAAGCAAAGCACTCAAGAGAATGTCTAGTTAAGCACTCAAGTGAATGCCTACTTTTGCACTTCAATTTTTTTTTATAATCCGCTAGTAAGACTTTTCAAATTCAGAAATAGTGAATGATGTCAAGTGTTTTTTTTTTTTCACCAACCATTCAGATCGCAAGAAAGAAAACATGGCCGCCAATGTGACCAATGCAAAATAAAGTGTATTGTTGGTGAGCATAAATAAAGATGTTCATGATGTGGAATTCCAAATTTTCCATTGAAACGTTCAAATGTTGCATTACACTTACTTATGTTTTGGGGATGTTGATTGGTTTATGTTGGTCCTGCTGTAACTGTCACTGATGACTGATTTTGTGACTGTGACTGATTTTAATCTAATCTAGATAGCAACATTGCTAGTTAGCTACCTGATACTGTTTAGGCCTGGTGGACAATTGTTATGGTTACAGCGTGGCCTGAATTTACACTTAATAACTAATCAACACTGATCATATGTCATAGTGTAAAGTTTCTAAAAACTACATAAATCCTGTAAAAAAAACTGTAAATTCTGAAGTCCAAAAAAGTGTACAAAACTGTGGGCGAAGCATCTGAAGCGTATTTGCCCTCTGATGAAGCATTAATGATGTTCATTATTTGAAAAAGTCAGGTTCTTCGCAGACATGCAGAGAAACACAATCTGAACTGCGCTTGCTGTTCTGAACAATCTAAACGGACAAGATATCTGCCTTGCACATTATTCTCCCCGGCATCTTTCCAGTCTGGAGTCATGTGTATTCATCGACCAACCTGCCCTTCTTCAGCATAATGCTTGGGTTCGAGGAGCAGTACTCTCCTTCACAGAGATCTTGTCACAAAGCAGCTTATGAATTCCCAGGGCTGTGTCGCTTTGAGAAAGCCTCTGGCAACGGTGGCGAAGGAAACAGCTACTTTCACTCACGCAGAAAATAAAATCAACTCCCAGGCAGTACACATACACACACTCACACACACACACACAGAATGTGCTTCGAATCTAATCATAACAGGGTTCATTTTCTTTTACTTCCCTACCTTTTTTTTTCTATTGATTTATTTATCATGCGTTTATATCAGTGTGTTTAAAGAGAATTTGAGCTGGAGTGTATTAAGGTGTTTAGCACTGCTCTAATAAAAATGCACTTATGTGCATTTAGATGAAATTTAACAGACTGATGTTTTTATTTATGAGTGGCCTTTGAACAGTGCACTCACCGCCTCAAGATTTCAAGGTCATTTGTAATTCGCATAATTAAGACCGCAATTAGACGATCAAAGTCTGTGCCTCTGTAACGTTTTAGAAAGCCGAGAGAAACTTCATCATTATTTTATCTCGCAATGCTTTTCTTCGTATTTACTGGTATAAGTAAAGCAGCCAGCGCCGTTTACAGCGCCTGTCACATCTCAGTGTCTGTGTCGTGAGGCAACTATTGCATCACAAAAGTGAGTCTCGGTTTCTCTAAGCAGCAAGTTGCCGCTATAATGACAAAGTATGCTTTTCATGTAGTGGCAAGTGCTATTAGTCATGAGCTTTGGCTCCAGAAACCTGCTGTTTGGTTATGTGACTTTGTCTTCTATTTAAACCATCCATTGCATCATTTATTGTGGTTTGAGTTCACGTTGCATGCTTTGTTACTTAACGACTGTCAGAATGGATCGGTGACGTGGCCCAACCGCTCGATTTATTGTCATACCCATATGTGGGTACATGTGTGGACCGTGTTAGATTTAACACTCAAGAAGCATTTATATAATCCACTGACACTGTTTGTTCACACATACAGTAATAAACACATCTTTAAAAACTGAAGCTGAATTATAACTAGCTCAATTGTTTTCTGCCCTAGTTAAAGAAAACAACAACTGGGATTCCATCCCATAGTGATTACTCAGAACTTCCCTTCACATGTGATTGCATAAGTATTTGCCCCCACTGTTAGACTATCGCTAAACTGGTACTTTTGTACAGAGACATAGTTACAGCAACGTGTAGCATGCTAGAAAATTATTACTCATCATTAGCACATATTGACAGTAGCTTTTTATTCAGTAGTGCTCAAGGTTTCTCCCTAGTGGAATACCAGAGACTAGATCTCTTTTTTCCAGTTTAATTAGACCCCAAATAAACCATGTTTTTTTCAAAGAGCACAAGTATTCAATTCAATATGCTTGTAAATATTGATTTTAAGTGTATGGAATGAGCAAAAAATACATGGAAATGAATTATTAAATACTCTTAAAACATCTAAAAGGGTTCTTTAGTTTCTCTGGGTTAAAAAAAAACTGTGAGAACATCACAGAGGATTATTTTTCTCTACAGGTTAGATTCCAATTAAAATCTGTTTAGAAAGCTTTGTGTACAAAATACCGATTACGTGAAGCTGTCTACGCTCAGTTCTTAAGCTAATCTGAAGGCCACATGATGTTTTGATGTCTGTAGCTATTGACGCTTCAGAACGTTGGAGACTTCTGCGCACTGTGTGCCTCAGCATGCTCTGATCTCGCTCTGTGATTTTCCGTGGCCTACTACTTCGTGGCTGAGTTACTGTTGCTCCCAATTGCTTCCACTTTGTTATAAATACCTCTAACAGTTGACCGTGGAATATTTAGTCGTGAGGAAATTTCACAAATGGATGTACTGTATTGCGCGGGTGGCAACCTATCACTGTACCACTTTGAATTCTCCTGAGAGCGATCTATTCTTTCACAAATGTTTGTAGAAGAAGTCTGCATGCCTAGGTACACGATTTTATATACCTGTGGTCATGGATGTGATTTGAACACCTGAATACAATACAGGGGTGTTCCAAAACTTTTGGTAAAATAGTGTATATTGGATTTGAACCGATTCATGGGTCACATTTTTGAAGCCTTTGCTCTAGAACCGGTATTTTATCTACAACACAGTAACAAACAGGAAAAAGAAGCAGTTATAAGAGAGATTATTTTTGATGCTCCAAGGCATTAGTTAGTCTATCGCATTGTCAAACTCAATAGCTAGAACTAAAACTAACTGTCTTAGTTTTTTTTTCTGTGTAGCTAAATTTTCTGACATGGTTAATAATAGTGAATATATTTTCCATGCGTGTGTGTGTGTTTGTGTGGGTGTGTGTGCAAGTATAGGGCAGGTGTGAGGATGCTGCTGGCCTCTCTTCGCTGTAATTGGCAGGAGCTGTGTGTTACACGGAGAAGGCGGATTGGCATAACCGGTGAGAAGGCACGGCTGGAAATAGCAGAAGACGTGTGTGAAAGTGCCGGAACATTCCCAGAGCTCCAAACTCATCGCGCGCCAGAGAGCCAGACAGAAGACAGACCAGCCGATGAGGCAACAGAGCAGGTAGAGTGTGAAAACATACATAGTTTGCAACAGATTACTCAAGTTCCATACATAGCTGTATGAATTTTGGCAGCGTGGGAACAACAAACCTCTCAGCTGACAGACTATAATTGCTTAAACGTTGTCCGAAGTCAATCTCCTGCATTCCTAAGCGATTATCTGCACAAAAGAGGAACGTGACATTACATAAAAATGCAGCCTCTCCTTCTCAGCTAGCAGACGTGTAGCGTGTCTGAGCTGATGCACCTCCTGAGGAGCAGACTGAGTGTCAGAAATAGTGGGTTGACATTCTGAGACTTTTTTTTTCCCCACACAGCAGGGCGAACATGATGCATTGTTTTATTTCTAATAATGAGTGAGCAAATATGACATTCGTTCAAACTGTAGTTGCATTTGCTTTATATTTATACACACCGGTCGCTATAGTAACGCCACAGCATGGGGCAGGTGTTACTTGGCTAATTGGCTACTTACTAGTTTCAGCCTCATATGCTAAGTGGCCTGCAGCCTGTATTTTTCTTTACACATTTCTGATCACAAGCTTCAGAATCTTCTGCAATCTGATTGCCTCTCTTTGCACGCGTCTTTTCGCCGCTGTCTGACAAGGAAACAAACTTTTTACGGAAAAAGCTGTTACAACATGATGTTTCAGAGTTCACCTTATCGGAAAAAGTACACATAGTTATTCAAGAGTTTAGTTAGCGTAAATTTTTTTTTTAAAATAACCATGTTTGTGAAAAAAATGTCAATGGTGTTTGGATGCTGAAACATCGGTAACAAATCACGACATGCAGCTAACACGTCTAATCAAATTAATTAAGCGACAACACGTATTATAACTTATAGTAACTGTGTGTCTGAAGATCTACAACTACAATCACATTTTTAACTAAAGATTGTCACATTTGTCAGAACCCCTTGTCCATAGTGACCTAATTTTACCTCATTTAAAAAAATGAGCAGAGCAATTAAGGGTCTTGCTCAAGAGCCCAGCCATTCTAGCTGGTCCAGGGATTTGAACTCACAACCTTTCAATCGGTAGTCCAACACCTTGACCATTAAGCTACCACATCCCACCACTCACTCTCACTCATTTTCTACCGCTTATCCGACTACCTCGGGTCACGGGGAGCCTATGACTATCTCAGGCGTCATTGGGCATCAAGGCAGGATACACCCTGGACGGAGTGCCAACCCATCGCAGGGCACACACACACACTCATTCACTCACGCAATCACACACTACGGACAATTTTCCAGAGATGCCAATCAACCTACCATGCATGTCTTTGGACCGGGGGAGGAAACCGGAGTACCTGGAGGAAACCCCCGAGGTGCGGGGAGAACATGAAAACTCCACACACACAAGGCGGTGGTGGAAATCGAACCCCCAACCCTGGAGGTGTGAGGCGAACGTGCTAACCACTAAGCCACCGTGCCCCCATCACATCCCACCAAAGGCTCCCAAAAAAAAATAAAAAATCTCACCACCTTCTCAGTCCCTTTCTGTCACTGCTAGATTAGATAGATAGATAGATAGATAGATAGATAGATAGATAGATAGATAGATAGATAGATAGATAGATAGATAGATAGATAGATACTTTATTGATCCCAGAGGAAATTCAAGCATCCAGTAGCAATATACAGAGAAATAGGATTATCACAAACACAAGTAACACAAGTAAACCCACCCCACCCAAGCATCATATATTATATATTATATTTAATAATAAAGGGGGGCACGGTGGCTTAGTGGTTAGCACATTCGTCTCACACCTCCAGGGTCGGGGTTTGATTCCCGCCTCCGCCTTGTGTGTGTGGAGTTTGCATGCTCTCCCCGTGCCTCGGGGGTTTCCTCCGGGTACTCTGGTTTCCTCCCCCGGTCCAAAGACATGAATGGTAGGTTGATTGGCATCTCTGGAAAATTGTCCATAGTGTGTGATTGCGTGAGTGAATGAGAGTGTGTGTGTGCCCTGCGATGGGTTGGCACGCCATCCAGGGTGTATCCTGCCTTGATGCCCGATGATGCCTGAGATAGGCACAGGCTCCCCGTGAGGTAGTTCGGATAAGCGGTAGAAGATGAATGAATGAATGAATGAATAAATGTAAAATGTCATTAACTCAAGTTGAAGAGTTCATCATAACGCCAGACTTCTTACACTTATTTGAAATAAATTATTCCATTTTCTTCTTATACAAAGCAGAAAGGTTAAAAATGTGGCCAAGAAACACTTTGGGATTGTCAGTCACTGTGTTTCCTCTACAGGCTCATTTGGAGAAAGGCGTAAGAACGATGACACAGATGTTTACCAGTGAGATATGTGAGATATAAACACTGACAAGGAGAAATTACATGTGATGTCAGCTGCTGCAGTTCTGGACTGCTCATGCGAATGCAGCTGCCTGTGTGTTATTATTATTGTGTGTGTGTGTGTGTGGGGTGGGGGGTTCGGCACGCTGGCGGAAACCAAATCCATTATTGATGAGGCAGGGAGCAGGTGTGTGTGCCTGTGTGGATGTGTGTGTGTATATGTGTGCTAAGCCGTTTACACCAGTTACACCAGTAGTGGCGGTTTTCAGCAGCTTCAGCAAGGCTTCACACACACACACACACACACACACACACACACACACACACATACAGAAACACTCATGCAGCTCCTAGCTTGTGTTATCCACCTGAACAGCTGCATGGTTAGTAACAGCAGGAAAAGGCAAGGAATAGAAGAGAAACACTTTAGGGTGAGAATTTATGAGGAAAGTCAATGAGGCAAAGAGCGAAATCAACATGTGGCTGTGCGATAATGGACATGCAGCAGAGGAAGGGGGTGTGTGGGGTTGTACAGTGCATAATATATGGCATGAATAACAGTAATAGAGAACAAGAAAAAAAACAGATGTAACAGATTAAGATCTAGACCAGTTAATATACAGACACGGTTTTTGGTTTAATCTGTAACACCGATCATACTTATCATTGTTTTGAAGTGGTAATCAATGTTAGCATTATCGTTAACGTTAAGCAGTTGTTGCTAAGCTACCAACTATAGACCCCTGCGGTTGCTGTACTGAAATTTCAGTCCTAATTGCTGCATGTTCACTCTAGAAGAATTGGACCACTGGACACTGAGACCTGTAAGAGTGTAGATAAAGAAGCTTTCATGAGCTTTATGTGATCTGTGGCTTAGTTGGTAGCATGTTTGCCTCACGCCTTAAGGGTTAGGGGTATGATTCCTGAACATACATACCCTTTGTGGGTGTGGGGTTTGCGTATTCTCCATGCAGTTTTTTCTTTGGATACTCTGCTTCCTCCCTAAGTCCAAAGACATGCATTGAAGGGTCTAAGTTGTTCAAGATGTGTGATTGTGATGTGTGATGGGTTGGCACCCTGTTCAGGGTGTCTCCTGTCTTGTGCCTCGAGTGGTGTGTGATAGACTTCACATTTACTGCTACCTTGTGTAGGAGAAGCGGTACAGAAAATGGATTGATGGACGGATGGACACGCACTGAAGGAATAAACAAAAGACGCCCATGTTTTTTGTTCCCCCCACTTCACACATGAAACATCCTGAGGTGGGAAATGATATTTCACCTTTCGTATCAACGTACAAGTCACCGCTCACAAAGTACCACAAATACAGCAGTAAGATGGAGGATGCTGCAGTTCCTCTGTATCCAGCTGCGTTCTTTTTTTTTTTCTTATTAACATGAAAAGAATAAAGAAAGGGATAAAAAGACTGTTTATACAGTAGCTGATAGACCAAAAGTACACACAACACTCATTTTAATGATGTATCATGACATAGATGTGCTTTTAAATAGATAAAAATGTATGATTTTGTTTGTTATTCAATAAGAAATGCAATGCAATCATTGGCAAACTACCGTGGAGTAAAAAAAAGAAACACTCTACGATGTACTGTTTTGAAAAGATACTACTGTAATAACGTCATACTGTAGTAATGGTAATCTAAATGAAAAGGAAATATGAGTACATAGCGTTGCCAGTTTATTAGGTACATTGTATGTTATGTAGCTTTATGTGCAGATATTTTAATGTGCAATCATAAGCATCTTAAGAATCACATTTCCCTCCAAATAATCACAGAGGCACTTCCATACACCTCTCTATCTCTCTCTCTCTCTCTATCTCTATCTCTCTCCCTGTCACTGGTACATTAAAGCCAGGCCCTAATCACTGCAGGGACTTAGGCAATGATCTGCTTATCAAACAGCATATTTCAAAAAGGGATCTTAAAAGGCCCGAGGGCGAAGCTGCAATAAGGAGGCATTTGTAGCAGGATGAAAGGGCGAGCGAAGGAGCCGCAGATGGACCTTGCATCAGAATAGGCAGGGGTCTTATTAGCATATCCAGTTTAAGTGCGCACAGAGATGGAGAAACAAGGGGAAAGCGACCGAGTGCACACTTCATTTTTTTGTCCCAGCACACTAGGCCCAAAAAGAATGGGAGAACAAACACATATTTTAACAAAGGCTCAAGCCTTGAAGTGGGACTACATTTGGGGAATCAATGAGCTAGCGTCATACTGTAGCAAGTGTGAGAAAAGGAAGGGTGTATCATCTCTCTCTCTATCCTTTTCTCCTTCATTCGCTCTTTTCCCGCTAGCAAAACAGGCCCAGTGTGTGTCTTCTCGACAACTTTGATAAGAGCAAGACGCACTCAGACGCTTTGAGAAGCAGCAAATGGAAAATGTTTTGAACACATCCAGCATGGTTGAAAGCACTATCCATTGCTCTCAAGTTGGACGTGAGGAGCACGCTGTTACAAAAGTTGCCTTTAAACTCGCAGCCGGATGGCAGCTTTGAAACCCTCCTCCCCTGTGGCTCTATTTAGTCCTGGCACAGATGCACAGTGCGGTGCTGTGAAGCCTATCCAAAAGGAGTTTGAGGCTCAGAACGTTCTGAAGTGACCGCACATCTGGGATCGTCGTGGGGCGTGAAACAGTGACCTGTTGTATACCAGTTTGGGAGAGAGAGAAATAAAAAGAAAAAGACTTAAGGAAATGTGAAACAACTTCAAGCCAACATTTACCTTATTTTTCATGTAGATTTATATATTTTGTATTTTTGTGTCTTTTTTTTCTCTGTACTGATATATAATTGCACATCCTTCCAATTAGCTTCATTATACAGTAGTAAGTGAAAAGGTTTGAACAGCTACTGAATAAATCCCTTAATGTGTGTTTCTGTTGTAATACTAATTTCTTCATCACAGCATTTAGGTTTATAATATTTTTAGACATTGACCTGTTTAATCTGATAAAGTCTACAAAGCACTTGCTCTGTAAAGGTAAATGTACATTTAATAATGATGTATAATTCTTTCTGAAATCCCCCCCCCCCCAAATTCAGGTTTGCTATATTTATAAATATGGTATTAAATATATTTATCTATAAGTGTGTATTCACAGCACTCTATTCTAGTCATTGTAACTCACAGCGTAAAACAACAGATATCCGGTGCCATTTATAGAAAATCATTCTGGGATTTTGAGACCAATTACCTTAATTATGTTGCTTTTTTTTGTTATTTTTCTTAACCTCCTCTCTGGTCATTCCACTTCTTGCTATGTTTGCATTTGTGCTTATTTTGTGGTAGGACTGATGGTACCAGTATTGCTTCATACTTTGGGAAAATCCCACCCATTCTCACCAAGCTGTTCCTCCATCCCAGCTCTGCAGTCACAACATACGTCGTTCAACGTCTTTCCATGTGGATTGTGAACATCTGAATGAGGATCTCCTGTATGCTTAGAGGATGTATGAGAAGAAATGTACTTCACTACGCTGTGATTAGTTTATACATCACTAAAACCTAATCTCTTATTGTCTGCGTATGTGTTCCTTCATATTGATTTATAAACTCGAACAATCTTGCCACTCGTACATGTCCACTGAATCTGGATGCTGATTCTGTTAGCGCTTCGGTAAAAAAGAAAATAGGGTCAGAGAGCAAGCTTCCAATTTCCTGAGATCTTTTAGCCAGCATAGCAATGAACTCCAGCAGTTTGTCATTACCCTTTTGTCAAGGAGTCATGTAGCAGCGTAGAGTTGGGAAATATTAGGGTTAATCTTAAAAGCGGTCTGGATAATGAAACCTGGGCTCGTGAGCACATTTCAAGGGCTTCATATAATTATACGTCTTGGTGTATAATTAATTAAACCCAAAGCTGCTTGCGTTCAGTGCAAACACAATCACATATCATGTCTTTTGATAACTTGCTCATATTCGTGATGCCAAGCAGCCTTTTGATCAGCTGATAATGAGTGGAAGGAGGGTGTGATCTCTGTTACCACATAAATACTAGATCTAACCGTACACCAGACTCCTTGTGAAGTCTTTATCTGCTACACCATTTATTATTCATTTGCAGTTTAATTCTATTTGAATATGTATAGGCAAGTCATTTAAATGTCTGTTCTATGTTGGTGATTTTATAGAGTATATGAAACGATACGCCAACTTACAGAAGGGCTCATTTAAAAGAAGGGACTCCAAGTTGGATGGTTCTTTTTAGAATCATTCATGAGTTTTCTTCTTCTTCTTCTTCTTCTTCTTCTTCTTCTTCTTCATATTATTATTATTATTATTATTATTATTATTATTATTATTATTATTTCAAACTGAATTATTTCTGAAATCTATACTCTATTTGATTTTAAAATATCTATAAAAGTATAGATTATATTAAATATATAACCAACACGGAGGCACGGTGGCTTAGTGGTTAGCACGTTCGCCTCACACCTCCAGGGTTGGGGGTTTGATTCCCGCCTCTGCCTTGTGGGTGTGGAGTTTGCATGTTCTCCCCGTGCCTCGGGGGTTTAGTCCGGGTACTCCGGTTTCCTCCCCCGGTCCAAAGACATGCATGGTAGGTTGATTGGCATCTCTGGAAAATTGTCCATAGTGTGTGATTGCGTGAGTGAATGAGAGTGTGTGTGTGTGTGTGTGCCCTGCGATGGGTTGGCACTCTGTCCAGGGTGTATCCTGCCTTGATGCCCGATGACGCCTGAGATAGGCACAGGCTCCCCGTGACCCGAGATAGTTCGGATAAGTGGTAGAAAATGAATGAATGAATGAATATAACCAACACATCAAAATTCCAAAAAGTAATGGCATCAATTTCACCTTGTATTCTATGAATTACAGAACCGTTTTAACATAAAAGGCACCATTTCTCTCAAACATAATGTAGTTGTTTTTTGTAAGAAAGGTACCTTTTTTGTAAGAGAGGTTTTATTGGTCAAGTACATTATATAGAACCCTAAGAAACCTCTTTTTTCAATAGTGTGTATCAGACTTATACCAATAGCATAAAGCAGTTTTGGTATAAAATATTTGGTTATATAAGATAAATAAATGTCTGGAGCAACGATGCACAAAGAAGGCTTTTATTTATTTATTTTTTTTAAATTGAATTCCATCCAGATAGTCCTGATGGTTAGATCAACTGAACTGAATGAATTTAATTATTTATAGAATATTATTATCATTGCACTTGATCAGAATTTCTGAAAATAGAAAATAAATCTGAAAAAATATGAGAACAGAGTACTTAACATATATTAATGAATATATATGTATTTTACATATATAGGTATGCCTATTATTTTAGATAAATAAAAAACATCTTAATACCAAAAAGTTATAAGTTGGCTAAAGTTATAAATGAAAGTATATGAAAACCTCCGTTTCTTTTAATAGGATTTAATTTTTTTTTTTTTTGAGCGCTGTCTGTGAAGCCATGTGTGAAACTATTCAGATCTGTTGCTAAGCAATTAAACATGAGACAAAGATTGAACATTGTATATATATATATATATATATCTATACATATATATTCTATATATATATGTATATATATATTTTTTATTTTATTCATGTATCTGTTTAGGAAGGATATCTTGTACATCAAATATCCCATTGGCAGTTAAGCGCATTCAATGTGTTTAGAAGCCAAAACAGTCACTTTTCTAAACAAACACAAATACAAAATAAAAATAACAACAAAATAATGGACTGCATGTAAATAACATACAAAAAATCCCATGCCTACTCAGTAGGTAACTACAGCATTCCAACTCCTGTAGATATGTACATTTCAGTTACAAAAATATAGATTTCTTTTTTGCTTACATCCCAAAAACATGAAGCAGTGCCCTCATATTGTTTCCCTTCGTTCCTTGAAATGACTTACTGAATAAAGGAAAAAAAAAGGAAGAAAATAAAAATCCCTTAACCCTTAAGGCCAGATGCAAAGCATCCACTCGCTCGTATCTGTCAGAATATCTGCAAGGCTTCTCAAAAGGCACCGAAAATTTCGAAGATTTGATGCTTTTTTTTCTCTGTAATAATTCCCTCCATTTAGCAGACCTTTTGATGTCACATTTGAAAGAAAGAGAAAGAGAGAAAGAGAGAGAACGAAAAAAAGTACCAGCGGATGATATTTACAAAACAAGAGAAAGTAACATTACTCTTACACATGCGTCAGAATACGTAAGTGCTCTTTATCCAAACAGAGTCAAAAAACTTATCACAGCATTTTCACTACGTACTACAGAATGTATAAAATATGGCCCTGCTCAATTTAGGATAATACAATGAAAATATTCAAATCAATTTTCACAACAATGGTACTAAAAAGTAAAAACAAACAAATAAACAAAAAAACCTCAAACATGGCACGTGTACAATATACATATACTGTAGCTTATGTATATTATTTAATGTCTGTATGTAAATGCCTACTGAGGACATTTAAGCTTGAAACCTGCAGGCATTAGTTTACAACAAGAAGGTCCTTTTCCTTGTTTATGTTTTTACACTCAGGAGGAAAATCAAGAAACTTTCCAAAGCCTGTTGCTTTACTTTGTTGTCCTTAAGAAGTCTTGAAAGCCTCGTGTTTGAGGCAAAAGAATAAAAGATAAAATGTCCCTTTTCTTTTCAAATGTCTTTGAGTCCTTGACTGTTTAATTCAACGTCATGGAGATTGTGGCCTGAAAAGTGCTTTTGCAGAAGGGAAAATTAAAAGATTAACAAGTCTGTTAACACTTTCTCACCCTCTCAGATGGGAGCGAATGTGATGGACAACCCGGAGAACAGGATGGAGGACGGTCTCAGCAGATTTCAGCTGTCCGTGGAGAAAGGGATGCCTGCAAGTCAGTCATGGGAGTCGTCACCGGAGAGTTGTAGATGTTGCTGACCACAGAGTTGGGGTAGGAGGTGGCCACTTGGGTCTGGAAGGTGGTGGAGGGAGATGGATAAGTGGTGGCGATGGAGGGAGAGGGGTAGGATGTATGCACAGGAGAGGAATAGCAGGAGGCTACTGGAGAAGAAAAGGATGAGACTGGAGACGGGTAGGAGGCGATAGGAGATGAGTAGCTTGAGACGGGTGATGGGACTGAAATGGATACAGAGGTGATGGAGTTCTGGATGGTGGTGGAGACTGAGGTGACTTTGTCAGCCTTCTTGTCCTTCTGCCGCAGGTGGATCTTAGTGTGGCGCTTGCGCTCGTCACTGCGGGCAAACTTGCGCCCGCAGATGTCACAGGCGAAAGGCTTCTCACCGGTGTGTGTGCGGATGTGAGTGGTGAGGTGATCGCTGCGGCTGAAGTTGCGCATGCAGATACGGCACTGGAAGGGTTTCTGGCCCGTATGAATGCGGATGTGGCGTGTGAGCTCGTCAGAACGAGAGAAGCGCCGCTCGCACGTCTCCACGGGGCAGGCGTAAGGCCGCTCATGTGGTGGTGTCTTGCTTGGCCGATTTGGGTACTTGCGCACGCGGCTGGGCTTAATGAGCTGCGCCTGGTAGACACTCTTCAGCTCCTGTGAGCCCGTCTGTGTGGCGAAGGCCTTGATGGTAGAGAGCGGTGTAAGTGAAGGCTGCTGCGTTTGAAAGGGCTTCTGCTCAGCTGGAGCCAGGCTGATCTCGCTCTGCTGTTGGGGAAACAGGTAATCAGGGATCATGGGAACAGGGAAGCTGGCACCACATGCCTTGCTGCTGGGGTAAGCCGGAGGTGGGTATGGCAGGTTGCTGCCCACCACTGATGGGAAGTTGGCAGTAGGCTCAGGGAAGATGTCAGGGCTGGCACTGGAGTAGGTCGGTGCAGCTGAATAAATGGGGTTGGGCTCACTCTGATGCACTGAGCAGCTCAGGCTGGGGCTGGATGTTGATGAGGACGATGTTGAAGAAGAGGAGGAAGAGGAGGACGAGCTTGAAGTTGAAGCAGGTGAGGAGGAGGGAGTGACTTGAGCTGTTGAAGAAGATGTGATGGAAGTGGCGGAGGGGTTGACACCAACCAATCCGCTGACCAGGTTGAACAGAGGCTCCGCCCACAGGCTGTTGCTACAGTTGGCAGGTTCCAGGGTAAAGCGGCCCGTGTAGGAGATGGGGGGCAGCCGCTGAGGGGCATAACTCTGCTCAGCCAGGGACTTCTCACAGCTCAGGGCAATTTCAGGGAGAGTATCTACAGAGACAACGACAACAAAAGACAGAAAGTTGAGCATCACGTTTTGGATGAATGTTTCCCTCTCGGTTGCTCTGAGACACATTAATGCACATTATAGAGCCCTGGGGTGTTTAAGATGGGAGACCCCGCTGGAAGCAGAGTCTGTGTTTCCCCACTCTCTCAGACAAAGCAGCAGGTGCTTATGAAGAAGCAGAAGGATCTCCCCCCCTACTAAACACATACACACACATTCGCTGCTGAGCTCTCCCCAACATACACACATTTATTGAGCTCCCTCAGAGACAAGCACTTGAGCCAGCACAAGCATCTGCATTTATGCTCTCTCTCTCTCTCTCTCTCTCTCTCTCTCTCTCTCTCTTCCCCACTCTCACAGCTCTTCAATTCCATTACATGGCTAAAAGCAGCTGATAATTTAATCAACCTGCAGTTCAGCCGGTGCATAAAAAAGCCATTTAAATGAACCTGCACGTTTTAGATATCTGATTGCAATCTGCACATATGATGTCTTAATGATTCATTTTAAGGATAAGTTAGTTCATAAAAATGCTTTGATAGACAGATCAATATATGAGTTCCAAACAATGCTTTATAACTGATCAGGATTTTGTTCAAAATTAAATTGCTTGCATTCAATGTTTTTTTTTAAATATCTCCTTCATCCTTCTGCAAAAGATATAGAATTCAACACAAAGCAGAGTGAATAATGTCTGAGCTCTTACCTCCATTCAGGTGGTCGTATTGCTCGCCGGGTTCCCCAGAGACAAAGCCAGTGCCCTCGTGTGCAGAGGCGTTCAGGATCCCCACAGAGTTGAGCATGATCATCTCCTCCAACTTGGGGTAGTTATCCATGGGGGAGTGAGGGAAGCTCAGGGGGTCTGAGATCTGCAGAGCAGGAAGGAGCTCCGTCTTGGCTGCAGCCATCTCTCTCTGGAGTGTGTGTGGCTTGCAGAGTATCGCGCAGTGACAGATCAGCAGGTAGCCCCTCTGGGACGAGAACGATGAAGATGCTGCGTTGCCTCTTCTTCCTCTCTCTGGCTGACCTTCCTCACTGTGTCTTGCTTGCTTTCGTTCCTTGTTGCTTTGTCCAAAAGGGTAAGAAAAATCCACTTTTTTCTCCCTCAAAAACGGATGATTCAGTGTGTCCTTCTAATCATAACACACCAAAACGTCAATTTCTGAATTTTAACATGAAACCTTTTACAACAAATTGAGTCTTGTACTATTTCTCAGACGCTTTGCTTCTGTTGTTGTTGTTATTATTATTATTATTATGATTATTTTCAGTTCAATACTTTGTTGTTTTGAACTGTATTTAGAGATTATATCGCACAATGTTGTCTATCAGCTATCTATCTGCCGTTGAGTCGCTTGGGCTCTCAGCGCTCTTTCCTCCGCGCCCGAGGTTCCCTAAGCCTTTATATACACTCCCTCGTGACGTAGATGTCCATATATGGACTGGAGGAAGCCCATATTTAGGCACTGCAGCCGAGGACACATGACACTCGGCCAAGGGAGAAAAAGAGGCGCATCGGGGAGCTTTTGAACTTAAATGTCCTTGCAATAAATGGAAAGAAAAACGTCCGTTATTTCTCCGCTGCAAAATCGTCTCAGTTAAACCCGGAAAGCAAAACGCTCTCGGTAATATTCGGGTTTCCCTGTCGCGCACCAGCCGGAAGACCCCGCTCCGCCATGCCATATTGGGTCATGACTACATAAGGACCGATTCCGGTGGGTTTCCACTTCCATGCCCTTTTTTGGAATTTCCTGGTGTCGCTCTGCCAGAGAGCGAAAGACAGAGAGACAGAGAAAGAGAGAGAGAGAGAGAGAGGGTTTGGATTGCAGCTGAAGTCCAGCACAATAATACATGTCAGCAATTTTATACAGAAACAACTTTTCTCTCCAACCAACCATGCGTTATAATTAATGCACAATGAGATAGGAGTCTTTATTTCTTTATATTTTGTTGTACACACGGATCATTTTGCACGTAGGATATACAGTATATTAAGGTGAATGTTCACATTCACAGCAGCAACAAGCAACAAACAGGACGACACAACACAACACTTAACGTCGGAGGCATAATGGTTGGTTTGGGACACAGCCAGAATCTTGTGGGTTAATTGCGGTTATTTGTATAGAGAGTTAGTACTACAGGGTTTATTAGTGGAAACACACGCTCCTGAACTCTCACTCTCACTGTGCAGATGTTGCTGTTAGAACTAAAGTCTCCCAGCGTTTAGTGGAAATCCGCCATCTAAAATATAAGACAAACACACTTTAAATTCTCATTTACGAGGTGCTTTGATATGAGGCATGATTAATACAGGGAGAACATTTTATTCTAAGGCTTGTAGGTCCCTTGTTAATACTTGGCTGGTGAACATTCTGGGAAAACTAACAAATAATAACTTACCCATTATTATTATGCAATTACTATTATTTATATATATATTTATGATGATGATGATTATTATTATTATTAGTGTTATTATTATTATTATTATTATTATTATTATTATTATTATTATTATTATTATTATGCAACTACTGAATGCACTGTATGCATGTAGGCATTAATCTATTACACTGGCTGTATTAAGCTTTCTGCACCTTTCTGGGTAAACTGAGAATTCAGGCAGGGTTGCCAGTTCATATCAAATGCTTGCCGACCGATCATGATTTACAACCTCTTTCAAAATACACTACAAGCCAGTACAATAATTAACTGAACTTAATCATATATAAATGAAATTCTACTCCAGTAGGAACTGTGCTGCTGGTTTACATATTTTTAGATCTGTAAATGTCAGTGTATGTGAATATATATCCATTGTGGTGGCTTATTAGGTAGAGCAAATTGAATCAAGCGATTGTATTCAGTATTTATGCTAGCCCGAGGCTATTTTTCAAAGGGTAGTTTGATAAAAAATAAAACCATAGGGTGGTAAACCAAACAATTTGGCACCACCGCTTGTAGGTTGCTGTTGCTGACATGGCAAGGGGCCTATAATCAGATTAATTGTGGGGGGTTAGTGTTTTTCTGGCTCATATGAAGGTATCCTCCCCGTCAGTCAGAACACACACTCAAGCATTTGCAAAATCCTGAAAAAAGTGCAGTACAAAAAAAAAACGCACTGATCTTAGTGCAGGGACTTTGCAGAGGACAGATCGATGGGCCTTTGCTGACTCAGTGCAAGTGCGGCGCCTCTCTTACACTTTGAAATAGAAGAAATTACCCCTGGGCCTACAGTGATGAGACTTTGCTTTCGGGGGAGAAATGCAATGATTTAATTACACTTTTTGTAGTGATTTAATTATGCACCTTTAGATTTAACCCGTGTAATTTGGTGATTGAAACACACAGGCAAAATGCATTTTGGCAGAGAGAAGCATCAGTTTAAGTGTCCTTTTAGTAATTGCAAGCCTCTGTAAGAGGGCCTGATGAGGAAAGTGATATCAGTTAATAGTCGATTCACAGGGCTTCCCAGGGAAATGCCTACACATCCCTAATGTAATGCTATCTAAGAATATTACTAAGGCACTGAAAATACATTAGTGATAAATACCTGAGGTATTTTCAATAAGGCCCCAAATTAAAATAATATTTTATTATGAGTGCCCATTTAAACTGAGTTTCCGGTTTATTACTTACTATTCATAGTAGATCTTATAAAATGGCAAATTAGGGTGTCACAGTGGTTTAAAAGTGGAGCATTGCTGTGTCACCTCCCCAGAGCCTCTAATTCGATCATGACCTCAGGTTGACATCAGTATTTTCCCTGACTCTGCATGGGTTTTCTTTTGGATTCTCTAGTTTTTTCCCATTTGCAAAAAAAAAAAAAACTTTCTGTTTGGTAGAAGCTACTCCAAATATTCCCTAAGTATGAATTTGTGCCTACAAGCTTCCCTGTGATGGACTATTATCCCATCTAGGATGAATTCTCACCTCACAGCCAGTGTTTCAGTAATAGGCTTCGGATCCTTGTGGCTGTTGAAGATGAATAGAAGTGGTTACAACAAGTTAACTAAGATAACAAGATTAGTAGTTTATACAGAAATATCATGCTAGATCTGTAACAATTAAAAAAGCCTTGTTAAGCAACCCCACAGATCATGTTTCAATGAGCAAAATTCTTGTGTATGAGTTTCTTATAGATAGAGGTAGAAACGAAAGCCGGGCTGTGGGAGGGTGTTTCCCAACAGGGAGGGGAGGGGGATCCA
Source organism: Tachysurus vachellii (assembly GCF_030014155.1). Classification (NCBI taxonomy): domain Eukaryota; kingdom Metazoa; phylum Chordata; class Actinopteri; order Siluriformes; family Bagridae; genus Tachysurus; species Tachysurus vachellii. The sequence continues at coordinate 20,882,327 of NC_083472.1, forward strand.
GACACCCAGGGCCGCGTAGGCAGTTGGTCTAACCTGTTGTGATATAACACTGCTCCAGCCCACATGCTGGTGAAATCCTTATTAGTGTGTGTGTGTGTGTGTGTGTGTGTGTGTGCATGTGCGAAGGGGGTATCTCCCGGTCCTTGTTACAAGAGGCTGGCTCTCCCCGCACCTACGCAGAAACCCACGCCTCTGTCTGTCCTTACTCACTCGATCACCCATTTGTTAATATTTAATTAAATCCTGCTAGCCTGCCTGGGTGGAGACGGGGGTGGCAGGGATAAGAGAAAGTAAGTGAAAGAGCGAGCAAGCAAGCAAGCAAGAGAGAGAGAGTGAATAAGAGAGAGATAGTGAGAGGAGGGAAAGAGAGAGAGATCTTCACACCCCCACACTCAGAAGCAAATACCAGGCATCTGCTGGAATTAATCACTGGCTCTGGCTGGCAGCCTGATGGAGACTCTCTCTAGCTCTCTTGTTCTATTCGCCCACCTTCGCTCACCACCTCCGATCTGTGCTATCCCTGTCATTAGCATAAAGGTGCGTCCAGTGGGGGCGTCCAGTGGAGGACAGAGAGAGAGCAAAAAACAGGCAAAGGGCTAGACCTCGGATATCTCATGTATCCAACAGTCTATTTCCAGACTTAGGGAGGAAGAAAAAAAGTTGTGCGTGTTATCCCATGTTTCAAGGAGGAAAACGTATGGTAAAGACTTGTGAGGTTACAAAAGAATTAGATAAGGCATGCAAGTTAAGATTAGGTTAAGCCTCAGAGAAGGAGGGAAGGGTGTTTGTGTGTGTTTGTGGGGGGGGGGGGGTATTATTTCTGTATGACAGTAAGAATCGATTATTATCTAATAGCAGCTGACTTGAAAATATTGAATTCAATGACAACTATTTGTAATTGTGAAGACAGAGTCCCTTGATGGACTAAACTTCAGCTGAGGCAGGAAGTTCATAGTTGGGCAGAAATGTAAACAAGTGTGGGGAAGTTTAGCCACAGAGGAATGGAAAAGATTCACTAATCATCTGTGTACAATATGTTAACTTCATAAAATGTTTCTTAATGAGATCCGTTAAAGGCATCTAAACTAAATGAAAGTGTGTGTGTTATGACCAGTGTGTTATGATCTTAGCCAATTAATGTTAACAAAGATAGAAAAGTGAGGTTAGCAAGCTAGCTAATTTAGATCAAATAAACTAATTACAAGCTTGATTTAATGCTAGTGAGTGGATAAGTATGATAGCTAAACATTAAACAGAGCAGCCATTTTGTGTTCAAACACATTAGCTAGCTAGCCAAAATGGCTAACTATTAGCTAGATTGCAATTATGTTAGTAATAAATTATAGCTAGCATTAAAGTGAAAATCTGTGGGGAAACTGTTTGCTGTCTTCAAATAATTATGAAAGTATATCACAGGGCTTTTTTGGTCTAAGTTTAGATAGTTCAACTTTTTTTAAAAGTTCTACTTTTATTTTAGAGTGAGAACTTTTCTTTTAGCTATACAAGGGCTTCAAATGGTCAGTGTGTAAAGCTGCAGTGTGGATCTGTTCATATTAAAAAATAATTATTAAAGCTGTGATAAAGACATATCACTTTGAAAACAGGCGTGAAACTCAAGGCCTGCAAGCCTCTGGATTGTGTGAACTAACAAACATACTATCGAAACAGCCTGTAATACTGTAATTCTGCTAAACATAGCAACTGTTGGTCAAATTCACACAAATTGTTGGAAGCATCATTCACTTGGAAGTGAAAGTCTGGGGTTTCAGTTGTAATCTATCTTTACAGATATCAATAGAGACAGAGAACAGGAGAAAGTTTTACTAATCTCACAGAAACCTTGTGGACTAAAATTCTGACTAGATCCATTCACGTCTGCAACATGTTTAAAAATGGCTTCCAAAATATATTTGGTGCTGACCTTTTATTTAATAACAATTAATGAAGCATGAAGAAAGAGTGCTTTTATTGAAGAATTTAACACTGCTACTGAAAATGTTGAGGTTCTCTTTGGGAATGACAAGATTGGACAGGATTAGGAACGAGTACATCAGAGGGACAGCCCATGTTGGACTTTTGGGGGAAAAAGTTAGGGAGGCCAGATTAAGATGGTTTGGACATGTTCAGAGGAGGGAGAGTGAGTATATTGGTAGGAGAATGTTGGACATGGAGCTGCCAGGCAGGAGGCAAAGAGGAAGGCCAAAGAGGAGGTATATGGATGTAATTAATGAGGATATAAAGCTAGTGGGTGCAAGTGTTGAGGATGCAGAAGATAGGGATAGGTGGAGAGAGATGATTCGCTGTGGCGACCCCTGAAGGGAAAAGCCGAAAGAAGAAGAAGACAGTAAAGATGCTATTGTATGAATAAAGACTAGGAATCTTCTTTTCTTCTTCCATTGTAAATACAAATACAAGAAAAATAAATACAATTAAAGTACTTGTCCTTAATTAGATTAAAGAATTGATAAACGTATAATAATGCATTGAAATCATTATAGCTGTGGTTTTAAACAGACCGCAGTTCTGTTAAACCTGCTGAACAGGACATGCAGCGTTCATAATCATTTGATTGGACCATGTCATTAAACACCAAGGAACTCTTTAAAACCTGTTTAGTTGGCATTAAATGTAGTGAAAAGCGGAAATATCATTTCTGTTTGCATTAAGCATGAACAATACACTTTGTATATATACGCTGTTTATAATAATTATTTATAAATTTATGATAGAGCTAATTGCTCTGTATGTATCTTCCTGACACTATAAATTGTGTTTACACAAGCCATGTAAAATGAGTTCAGACTCCTGCGCTTGCTCTTGTTATTTATAAAACCTGAGCTCTTATAAAGAGTTCAAAATCACCAAAGGTTGTATGTACTAGGTTGTGTTAATGGTTCTGGGGCGTGTGTCTGCCTCAGGGGGTATTTGGTGCTTCAGCTCACGTATCATATCATACCACATCATATCATATGTCTGATGTATAAGTGTATGCATTACTTCATGGAGAAATTCCGAAAGAAAACCATTAGCATGTGCGTCTGATATGTCAACCTAGCAGCCAAATCTATGTTTCAGGCTAAAATAATGTATAAAACGTGCAGTCGTTCCTTGCTAGTTATTCGCTCTTAAAACCTTACCTACTGCTCACCCCTCCTGTGTCTTATGCAATGTTTTTTTTTCTTCCACTGTAATAATGGAAGGGCAGAGTGATGACTAAACCAGCTGGCTGGGCTGTTATTGTTCCTGAGAATTCTAGGCGGGCATGACTCAAGTGCATTCTGGGAGACAGACACTTTCAGAATTGATTTATGACCTACCAAAATTTTAAATCTCTTCAACTAAAAATTATTATTCTGATTAATTCTGTTCATCTACAAACTGAACAAAAAACAGTGAGGAATGAATGTACAGGTTCCAGGATGACACAACACCATCTGATTTTACTAACGAGCTCCTTATCAGGGAGGAAAAACTGATTAGTCAAATTAAATTTCATGGTCTGTGTTTGGAAGAAATACCTGAACACATTGCATGGATTCATCAAGTTTATTTTGCATATGCATGAACGATAAAGTGGAAATAATAGAGTCTTTATACTGTAACAGATGTAGTAAAAGTTAAACGTTTCCAGATAAACAGGACTTGTTCTTCGCTTGCACGGCTGACGAAGGATTTTTGTATGAAACAAAGATTTCTCTGGAATTTTTTTTACTACAGCTACTATAGTATATACAGTGTGTATTTATTTAAAAAAAGCAACAGTTGTCTTTTTTCTACTCTCATCATTAACAGGATTTTAGCTTGACTCAGTTCTCACCTAGTAAACTACAGCATCATGAGGCTTGTCCGCGAGTTACGTAAATGTAAATGTAAGAGGAACTTTACACAAAATAGCAAAGAACTCTTTATAGCGTAATTTTTTCAAATAGAAACAAATTTTTGTCAGAATTCATAACTGTATAAGAATCCTCAATTGGCATAAAACCCATTCAGCTTGGTGCACACAGTCACACAATCATACATGAATGGAGTTGAACCGCAATTACACTGTCACATTGTCACACTGTGATCAGCTTCATAGCTGTTCCTGTAAAACTTTCCTAAACAAACAAACATGCATATACATATAAATATTCATACAGTTTTTAATTTTCCACTTTACAAATCGGAACTTTTGTTTACTCCGTAAAGAAAATTTACTCTTGATACACTTATGGAGTCTCAGTACCTCAGGAAGTCTGTTTGTTCATGCGATCTTGGACTCAGCGCTCTGGCCATTTTACTGTTGTGCCTGAGGGCTTCAAGTCCAAACAGGTTAGCGTTCCGGACCATGAATTAGCTGATCCGATATCGCCTGCAGGCAGCTGAACTCCAGCTACAGTCAGAAAGCTGGGACACTTCAGAGTCATGCAATATAAACAGCCATCCTAAACAGAGTTGGTCAGAAAGGATAAAGGGGGACATGTGAGCCTCAAACTGTTCTGACAGACAGCATAACAGCTGAGGCTGGATTTGATGGAAATACTGAATAAATCAGGAAGGACTGTCAGAACAGCTACAGTCACAAGATCACTGGTGGGTGACTCCCGCTTTTAGGGTAATGTACAGTATATGGAACAGAAAAAGCAGCATAAAAGTCTAGACAGGTGTTAGAATGGATTTTGTATTAAGCTATAGTAATATACAGTATATGCTATTATCTGTTAGGTAAGATCTAGAATCGGTAGATATAAAGGTATGTGAAGTGTATGTTTTAAATTGCATCCATTCCACAGATTAGCATAGTAATATCCATCCGAAACATCCGTTTTCTGTGTCACTTCCACTTACAGGTGCAATACGTAGCAGCACAAAGTGAATCATTTTCTTACAACAGCATGTCCCCAAGAGTTTTCATTCTTAATCCATAGCAATTAAAATTTCTAAATTATTAATGGACTTTTTTTTATTAAGGCAAATAGAGCTACATGTTATAGGTTGTCTAGGAAAGAAATTCAATAAAATCTGCAGCCTGTAATGTCACCCACAAAAAATAACTAGTGTAAATCACTAATTTCCGTTAAAGAGGAAACCACTGTCAGAGCTGACGTTATAGAAAATTAACCCAAACCTTTGAGATCCTGATAGACAGTACATGTTTTTGGCAAAAAAAAAAAAGAAAAAAAAAAAAAAAAGAAAAAAGAAATACGAATTTTTAGTGATTTTCTTGGGGAGGCCTTTTGCCAGAAATTTTATGTTTTTTCCCCAGATTGTCATACATACAGTATATTAATATTTAAGCACAAGATTTTAGGATTAAAAATAACATTCCACATCAACTTGTTACGATGTGCATCGGATTAGCAGACTAATACAGGTTGGCATTGTTAGTAGGGAAAACATGAGCTGTTTGTCTTGTGGTTGTTCTGTGAATTGCTTTTGTTTTTGTGTTTTATTTTCAGCCACTTGCCAGGACAGAAATTCAGCCGTACCAGTGAACAAACACTGACTAAATAATGATAACAGAAAGATTACACTCTGCATTATCTGCCAAAATAAACACTCGTTTTCAGTGGAACAAAGGTATCACAGCCTGGTTTGGGTGGTAATCTGCCTGAGAGCTTAGCCTAGGATTAAACATTAGTGATAAATTTGACATGTGTGTGGGATGACAGCAGCTTTAAACCTTAAACAACAAATCTTTTTAGACTGCATCGCTTTGGTAGCACTGAAGTCAGTCAACCATCATGAGGTGCGAGAGTAGTCGCTTTTTATTTCCTCTTTGTCATGCGGTCTGGGTCCCCTGCTTTATGCCGCTATGATACAGAGCACACACAGACAAGCACTTTTTGTTCCGTGACCACAGGAAACTAACAGGAGCTCAGTCGACACACAAGAGGCAGTTCACACTCTTCACCCCATGACTGCTGCTGCTGCTGCGTGTTTGCTTTGCACTTCAGCATTAGGCAGAGAGAGAGAGAGAGAGAGAGAGAAAATGAAAGCGACAGAAAGAATGAGTGATTGAGAGTACACAAAAATACACCCACTCATGTACGTTTGCACTTACGTGTGGACTTGTACACACTTGTTACCACCGGTACATGGACCTGTACATGCGATGTACTGTAATTCCCCTTAATGAGTCCAATGGATGTAAGGAATGCTGTGTTCAACAGTTTTTAGAGTCTGCATCTATCCTTGCATTTTATACAATAGTGGGTTTCGATTCATTTTTAAGATCATGAGTTAAAAATATAGAAATTAAAATCACAGGTTTATATTAATTAAACTTATTCTAATAATTAAAGTAAAAACTAATTTACACGATCTGTTTATCCGTGGAGAGATGGTAAAGGACTAAAAATGCGCTCTTATACAAACGAATATAATCTATGAAGAATTATATACTTGTTGATATTATGACGTTTTCTGTAAGCAGAAGGCTATAGAAGGAAGGGTTTATGGAAGGAGTCTCCAGTGTCAGTGTCAGTGTTATTATTTAATTCCTTACACAGTAAACAGTCTAATACTCTTTAATACCTGCCTCGGGGGTTTCCTCCGGGTACTTCGGTTTCCTCCCCCAGTCCAAAGACATGCATGGTAGGTTGATTGGCATCTCTGGAAAATTGTCTGTAGTGTGTGATTGCGTGAGTGAATGAGAGTGTGTGTGTGTGTGCCCTGCGATGGGTTGGCACTCTGTCCAGGGTGTATCCTGCCTTGATGCCCGATGACGCCTGAGACGCCTCCCCGTGACCCGAGGTAGTTCGGATAAGCGGTAGAAAATGAGTGAGTGAGTGAGTAAATAATCCTTTTCTAGTATTGTATTAATCTCTTAATTATCTCAACAAACTAAGAGTAAATTAACAAATATTAATTGACGTTTGATGACTTTTTGAGTTAAATACACCTGCAGTGACTAATGTGTATTTAATCCGTGACTAAAAATAAATCCACATGAATTAGCAACAATGAAATTGCTGCATATTTCTGAATGCTGGTGTCGGGGCAGAAATGTTCAAACTTGCTTTTCAGCCTGAGTTCTGAATTGATTTGCCAGTTAACAGCTTGTTAATTAATTAAGGCGTCATGTTCTGGTTTGAAGATTTTTTTAATGCAGATGCTGATTGTTTGGCTTATTGAGTTTGTTATTTAAAAGATGAATGAAAAAAGAATTTCATGCCTTGTTCATGGTAACTAAAGAGTATTAATGCTAAATATTGTTCTACCACATTGCTAATTTTCTCTTCTAGTAACTTTAACTCTAATGTAAATGATTTTCTTTTTATAGTAACACAGTCAATGTAATATATTAGTGTTTCCAGGGTAACGTCTCATTCGCAGGGACCTGCATGGAGCACAGATCAGATTAGATCTACCTAATCCATGGTAAAACAGTTAACAAATTATTAAAAAAGAATATTATACAGCAAAAAACAATGCATAATCGTTATTATATGGTGATTTTGTAGTTTAGTGTTGGTGCTTTGTAACAGTTTCCCAGTTCAGGAGAAGGGTTTGTGTTTCCTTGTAACAGAACAAGCTGTGTCTGAAGCTGGTGAAAGAACACTTGCTTTTATTTACATCATTTTGGCAGACACTCTTACACTTTATCTATTTTATTCAGATGAGCAATTGAGGGTTAAGAGCCTTGCATATAGGCCTAGCAGTGGCAGCTTTGTGGACCTTGGATTCAAACTTACAACCTTCCAATCAGTAGTCTTTACATCTTTACCACTGGGCTACCACATCCCCACTTATAGCTCTGTTAAACCTGTTATAAATGTAACTATCAATGGTAACTATCAAAAAGCATGGTGAATATTGTTGGAAAATTCTTGTGAAATGTGTGTCAGAAATAAAAAGCACTTGTGGATAACTTGTGGATATTCCTTAATTACTTAATTTAAAGTGTTAGTACTTTTCCAGAACATTCTATGCAACATTTCTAGAACTTTCTATGAAATTTTCTGGTTGTCCGGGTACTTTCAGATTCCAGCCTATTAGAAACAAATCAAGGCAGCTGGGATAACTGATGAAGCCTGAATGTACTGTTCCTCTAACAATCAGAAGATTATTAAAATTCAAGCTGTCTGTTACTGAACATTTATTAATGTTAAAATACAGAAACTTATTTCTGTCATTTCATCTTCGCCACATTCTTTACATGCTCCCACTGCCATCGACGCCCAAGTCCGCATCTCAGCGCTGTGCACAGCGCTCATCCTAGCACACAGTTGCCATGGTAAAGGAGCCCTCCCGGTCTCTCAGTCTCCAAGGTACCGAGCCTATTGTCTTTGGTTTCTTTATTTAGATGAAAACATGATTTATTGTGCAGGATCGTCGCCTGTTCCACCAGAGAGTCTGCACAGATACCTATCTACTTTATTCAACATCTTGACTCCACTTTGAGGGCTCTCAATCTTTGTATTCGTCCACAATACACTTTTATTATAAGCATGTTGGACATTGAAGGTTTAGCATGCTGGCTTGTTTTCACACCAGCACAGGAAATGCATATATATCACAGGTAGGCGAAAGCTTTCTCCCATTCTCTGTCATTGAGGCTATTTTACTATGCAAAATGATCTGATGAAGTGTAGGACTGTGGTCGGAAACTACAGTACACAGTTTTGTTTTGTTCCATACCCATGATGGTATATTTGCAATGCTGATACAAGGCTCAAATTCACCCTACTGACCAACCTGGGCTGCTTATATGCAAAAATATATACTGTTGGAAAAAATGACATGACACTATGAAACACTTGTGTTAGTAGATAATGACAAATAATAAAAATTTTAAATCATGTAGAACACTGGAATAATTCCTTAGCTATAATGTACCATTAAAATTATTTAAGTTATTAAAATATTAAACCATAAATAGATTTTTACTAGTTTTATACAAGGAAAGTTCAGTACTCTTATTTTGTATTTTTATTTTGTGTTCTAATGTATTGACCAAAATAAAACAAATTGTGTATGAATTTAATATTCATTTCTATATCTTTGCTACAAAAACAGTAAACTAAAAAAAACTAAAAAATGTCTATATTCACAATTTTTCCAGCAACTATTTTGCTAACCCTAGCTAGCTGCAGTTCTAGTTACATGAGAAAGCGCTAACACAGAGTGATCGAGTGTTTGTGATTAGACAGTGTTAAATGGTAGTGACAGTGTACTGGTGGCAAAAGCTAGATGCTACAGTTCGTTGAAGAGGAAAGAAGTACGAGACAAACTTGAGGTGAAACTTTGGTTAGCTGCTTAGCATAAAAGTCTGTCACATTAGCTTAGGTTACATTTTCACTGCAGTTAATTTACTTCTCAGGATTTTATCAAGGTCTCTTTGATTACACTGCAGAATTGCTATAACACGTGTCATAATCAGTGTTTGACGTAGTTAGATTTCAAAGGTTACTTCCAGCAACAAAAACCAAGAAGTTTAACCAAAAAGAACCAACCGGGTCATGTTCTACATGTTCTATCATCCTTATGGGTTTGGCACAATGCATCTCCCCACAGCACAAGCTGTTCTGCTGATCACAGGCCTCGCAACAAATTGACAACTTTCTTTAAAGGTACACACCCTAGAAATATAACTATAACCCATGGGTGTATACTTTTACAGAACGTTGTCATTCCAGAACATACTTATTTTTATTTTTTTCCATCATTATATTTGCTGAAATCAAAATAGCACAGACTAATGACTACCGTACACTCCAAAACCATAGCTGTAATATTTTATGTACTATTTTGAATAGTTAAAGGCATGCATGATGAATCATTGTGTTGCGGGTCCAAAAGTCTGCCTTCGTTACAAAGAACTGTTTTTTTTTTTCAGTTATGTTTTGCAATTTTACAACATTAAATTAGTCATTAAGTGAGTTTATTCAAAAGTTCTCTCTAAAGCACATATAAAAGTCATACAGTATCTAATATCGGGTTAAAGGTCAAGGTAAAGCCAAACTAACTCAACACCAGCAGTGTTACTCGCTCAAATATGACCATTAGCACTTTAGTTTTTCTTTAGATCACATATATGACATGGACTAGAATAAAAGAGAATTTTTCAATAAATTTCACTGACATACAACAATTTGTCAAACAGTTTACAATGTGTCCCAGTTCTACATTCTTAAATTAGCATCACATAAATAAAAGATTGTACTAGTTTTAGGTAAACAACATAATAAAAATAGTTATTGGACTCTATTGTGGACACTACAGTACATAAAATAGAATTAAAAACTGTACAACTTTGTACAAGCTTTGTGTGTGTTTATGCTCATGTGTGAGTGTGAGTGTGAGTGTGAGTGTGTACTGTAGGAACCAGAGGAGTCGAGACCAATAAAACAGGCCTGTTATGAGGCTAACCTCTAACCACAGTCATATCCATTTTCCAGCACAGCGCAGCTCAGCTGTCATTTGTTGTCTGGGTGCAATTATCAAGCTCTGCGAACAGGGAAGTGATGTCACTTCCTGTGCTCCGTGATATCACAAACCCAGAAATGGAGAGTCCACATTGCTGACGCGTGGAAAACGGAAGCAGCTTCTTTCTCACTCTGCCACACAGATGCGATGCAAGACCCTAAAATAACTGTAAACACACACACGCATCATAAGCAGACGTTTAAACCACCAAAATCAATTTAAGACACTTACCTACTAACTGCTATGTCTAAAGTTCTTCCCTTCTTGCCCTCAGGTTCATGTAAAGTTGCTTTATTGTTATTAAATCTTGTGAACTGCTGTTGCTGTATTATTATGAATTGTTCCCAAGGTCACAATAAAAGGAAAATTACTCATATGCAATCTCAAATAAAATCATTTAAAACAATTATCCGTGTACAGTTCACTCATTTGTGCAGTGATGCAGAGTTATTTATAATGTTAGATTTTTATAGTATAGGACCCCCACAAGACTGGGTGCATATTTTTGTTAAAGCACTTATAGAGAGGCCTCGATTTAAGTGTTTAATAAGGTAATAAACAACAGCTAAACATGTCTCAGCATGCTCCTAGGCTAAGGAACAGGAGTTGTCTAACTGGTCACGATTGGGAAAATCTTCCCATCCCTGAGGCGAGCGTCCTTGTCCTTCACTTTCTGGGCGAAAAAAAACAATTGCAAAAGATAAAATTTAACTTTTTTTGCAGCAGAGATTTACTTGCGACATTATACTCAGATGCTACTTGTATTTTCTGCTTGGCTCCAAAAAAATAAAGTAAAATAAAATAAATTCACCTGAATAATAGGTTCAAATTTGATATAATTATATAATCATTATTCAAATTTTTATCATCATAAGGAAATAAAATTCAAATGGTAATATCTTAGCTATAGCGTTTAGGTGTTTTGACCGAAAAATCGTGCTTTTCTGATTAAATCAGACGCCAGAATAAACGTGAATTAACAATAATGTCAGAAAAAAAACGTGTTTTTGCCTAAAAGGGAAAGGGCAAAGGATGTGAAAAATGTGTATTTTTTCTCTCAATTTATGTTAACTTTGACCTGTGATTTCTCTATGGTCTCTTCAGTCAGTAAATAAAAATGGAGAAATCGCTTATGAGTAAGGAGAAGTTACACTGAATTAACCAGAGTATTGACATGTTTTGACCCCATACACCTGAATAGCATGCTTTGTCTGTTTAAAGCAGCAATCAGAATAATCGTGAATAAACAATAAATGCAGAAAATGTAATTCACTGAAAGAAAAGATGAGGGAGGTGAAAGACGTGTATTTGCTTCTTGTAGTTTTTTTTTTTTTTTAGAAGAGCTATATAATCGCACTATCCGGTGTCACTCAGATGAGAATAAACCTTTTGAGACTGGTTCCTCTCAAGGTTTCTTCCTAATTATCATCTCAGTGCGTTTTTATTTCTCATTTTTATCCTGAATTTGTATTTTCTTATAAAGCTGCTTTGTGACAATATCTTTTGTTAAACGAGCTATTCAAATAAAAATGAATTTGACTTTGATCTGTGAATTCGTAAGCCTCAAAAGCCATAAGAGGGCGGGACTATTGTTTCTATTGTCAGCAAAAAAAAAGGAGGATTTGCTTATTATTAAGGAGAGGTTACATGGGTTATACTGTATGTTGTGTATTGTACTTCATTCATTCATTCATCTTCTACCGCTTATCTGAACTACATCGGGTCACGGGGAGCCTGTGCCTATCTCAGGCGTCATCGGGCATCAAGGCAGGATACACCCTGGACGTAGTGCCAACCCATCGCAGGGCACACACACACACTCATTCACTCACGCAACCACACACTAGGGACAATTTTCCAGAGATGCCAATCAACCTACCATGCATGTCTTTGGACCGGAGGAGGAAACCAGAGTACCCGGAGGAAACCCCCAAGGCACGGGGAGAACATGCAAACTCCACACACACAAGGTGGAGGCGGGAATCGAACCCCGACCCTGGAGGTGTGAGGCAAACGTGCTAACCACTAAGCCACCGTGCCCCCCGTGTATTGTACTTATGGGAAAAAAAAATCTGTTTTGTAAAACGAGAAAATTTTTCGTGTAGCGATTTATCTATCTATCAGGTTACAGCACCAGAGCTTTGATCTTTGTTCAGAAGTTGAGGAAGCTCAGATTCTTTATTCCCACCCCTTTAATTTAACCCCTGGCAATAATGTCCCTTCCGCAGACCACCTTAGGAATCACACTGCTAACATATTTCCTTATCTGATTACACAATTGGTTAAAGGGGAAAGATTTATGACAGCATAGAACCAAACCCGAGATGAAGATTTTAAAAATAAGGTTGTATTCGAGTTGTTCTGTTCGCTGAATATTATTATGACGTGCTGATATTCCATTTATTTCTGCTGACTACCTGCAAATTTGCAAGTTTCTGCTGTCAGCAGGCAATACAAAGTGGGTTGAGGAGTTTCAGTGAACACAGCACCAGGTTGATTTTTTTCACATTAGAGCTTGCTGTAGGAACACGCTCGCTTAAGTCTAAGGAATAAAAGCTGAACAGCTCGCCAAGAGGAAGTGAGTCATTTCATTTTCTCTCAGGGTCAATGCGAAAGGTCAGCAGTCATCGTGCACACACACACAAAAAGAAGCCCTGCTTGGGGAGAGGAAAAGAAAAGAAAGAATGAAAGGTTTGGGAGCCTGTTTTCTCCCTGCCCAGTAGGATGCATTGGAATCTTCACAGGAGAGAGAGAGAGAGAGAGAGAGAGAGAGAGAGAGAGAGAGAGAGACAGAGAGAGAGAGAGAGAGAGAGATGAGGAGGAGGGAGACTGGAGTGAGTCCAGGGGAACTCCAGCGCCACATGACAGAGTTGAAAAAGAGCCACAAAAGAGCCAGAGCATGTTTCAGGCAGGATATTTTTCATCCCAAACATGTTACAGTGTGTCTCAGAACATATACCTTTATAATAATATTTTAATTTTCTAATCAGAATCCATTTTTAGGACAAAACTAATCACTGTCACAAAAACTCTATAACTATGTCCTGTTTTTTTAAAAATAACATGGTGTAGCTGAAGATGGAAAAAGACCAGCTGACAACTCTCCAATCTTTAACTCTCTCTCTCTCGGTTTTCTGTGCCGACGCTAAAATCAGTTCTCGACTAACAGGAATCTGCTCGTCCTTTCTGTCTCTCCTCCATCTCAATGTTTGATGTCTTTTGAGATGCTTTTCTGTGCACCACGGTTGTAAAGAGCGCTATATGAGTTAGCCTTCCTGTCAGCTTGAAGCAGCCTGGTTATTACTTTCTGTTTTCTGACCTCTCTCATGAACAACGAATATTTCCACCCAACGCAACTGCCATTCAATAAGTGAATTTTATTTTGGCACCATTGCGTGTACTGTGCTGTGTGTGAAATCCCAGGAGATCAGTGCTTTCTGAGCCCGTCTGGCACCAACAGCCATGCCAAGTCACTGAGATCACTGAGATTTTTTCCCTCATTCTGATGTTTGATGTGAACTCTTGTACTGTATCTGTATGATCTTATGCCTTGTGCTGTTTCCACACGACTGGCTGTATAATTACACCAACGAACAAAGCTATGGGTGTTCCTTTTAAAGTAGCCGCTGAGTTTATACGCTACAACACATACCGTCTGTTTATACAGTATATACGCTCGGGCTGTGAGTTTATTAGTTCCTTTATTAGGAATACCTAATAAAAAAACAGCTCAGTGTATACATATTTATTTATAGCCACACATATACTGTACACTTGACAGTTTATTATCTCCAACTAATCAAGTATTAAACTTCCAGCTGTGTGTAAATCACAGCTTAATAAACAGTGAGTTATTTTAATGAACAAATCTGTCCGTTCTGGATCTTTAGCACAATCCCGTGATCTAAACCGGTGTTTAAACGGATCATCCTGTTAAAGTGAAGTGGTTCAAAAGAGTTTGTGGACTGTTATGATGTGTGAGATCTTTAACACGTTTTGATAGCACTGAGCAATAGGCGCGTGATTGCAATGGGTGTTTAGAGGCTGCTTTAACGAAGGCTATTTTTCAAGCAACACATAATTTCTTGACATGATGGATATACTGTCAGGGTGTGTTTATGAGGTGATTCTCTCGAGTAAATAGCGTCGCTGTAGAGGCACTCGCCGCAGCATTCTTACGAAACCCGGCTCGTGTGGTTAGAGCCTGGCTAACTACATGGAGAGGAGCTCAAATGATTACAGACTGGCAGGGTAGAAACTTGTGGAAGCTTAGCAATGATATATCTCTGTATCACTTTCTCTCTGCGTTGCCATAGTAACTTATTATGTCTCATCTGAGTCGTCCAGGGTGTCCGCTCGGGCAGCATACTGTATATCATAGCGGCTTTTTAGTTTCTTTCCACACAGATGACGAAGGCTGCTAATTCACTTTCTTAGGGACAGCTGACCTTGTGACCTCATCTGCCTTTGAGACGGAGCGAACAGAAGAGTGAGTAAGAGCAGAGTGAAAGAGAGAGATAAAGCGAGAGTGACTTTCCTGTTCTCTGGGTTTATATAAATAGCCCTGGCCAGTTGGATTGGCATAATGGACCTAAACCACTGTGTGCTGTCACAGATTTCCAGCAGAGAAGGTGTCATCTTGTTAACTATAGCCTTACTTAGCTTCATAACAAGCCTACTGCTATTATTATATCAGTAGAAAACCTTTATTGCCTCCGTGGTGTCTCTAACACACGTCACCCTGCTGTAACTGGAATTCCATGCGGTTATTCGAACGACTTTTTCATCAAATCAATTAACGGAAAACCTGTTTGTCAATACAGACTGCTGCCATCGTGTCATAGAGCCGTGAGGTTCGTGTACAAGAGAACACACGCCACATGAAAAGATGCTAAGGCTAACAGCGTGCACCAGAATCTGTTAGAATCTAGCCACTCAGTCTTGCCTTGCAGAAGTTTTTGCTCTTGTTTTAAGTGATCAGAATAAGTCAGCGTGTTCCACTAACAAGATTAGCACAAACGCTCTGTGGTTTGAATCAAAAAATAACCAAACACCATTGTTTAAGCAGTTTATTTTGGTCGATTGAAACCCCTATATTTAGTCGCTGTGGCTTTTGAAGAGCATGGAAAAGGTGACTGAGTTTGTTTTTCACTGCAACATTTCCTGTGTGCCGCGAGGAGAGGAAAACCACACGCTCTGTGACGCTGCAGCTCAACACACACAGAAAGGGCAAGTCAGAGGCGTGGAAAACAAGACAGCAGGAAGAGGCCAAAAAAAGAAGGAAAAAAAAACCTCAACTCATTGCTTGCTTTGTTAATCAGATCTAAAAAGCGCTTTCCTTTTGAATGTGCAGGAGAATTAGCACTTCCTTTGATATCAGCAGTGATGAAACCGTTTCTGTGGTGAGAGACAGTCATGAGAAACGTCAGTGATGTATATCAGATATATACTGTTTGGTTGTACACAGAACCAAATTAGACTTATTGAGTCATAGTAAAAAATCCACGTCTTTAAATCTGAAGAATTTATAGGATATAAGACTTTTTTAAATACTTTTTTTTTGATTGTATGATATAAAAATAATGCAAGAAATAAAGCGTCCTGTTTCTGTGCACTACTGTATATTTCAATTATTTATTCATTTATTTAATTATTTAAGGCTCTACTGCACACATTATAATACTCTTATGGAACACATGCTATATCGTGTTCTTTCGTTTCGTACAACATAAACACTTCAAACTGTTTATTTAATTGTATTTATTTATTTATTTTAGGGCGTATTTTGAGGATATTGCTCTATGACATGAGTGTATATGATGAACATGATGAATTTGATATTTTGGTCGTTTTTTGTCACTTCCAGAACATTACATTTGAAGTATTTATTTATTTATTTATTTATTTTATTTATTTTATTTAGTATTTTTTAAATAGAATTTTCCTCACCTTCAACGCTTTATACTTTCATGCTGGCTGATGCTAAAATACAACCAGTGAGATGAAGGTCTATGAGTGGAAATATCTTGTTGATTTAAGAATTTAGAGAAAAACAAATTTCCAGACTTTTGAATTAATGGCAACTTAAATAATCACGCTTCACAACTGCGCTAAGCAGAAAAGCATCTCAGAATGCACAAACCTTGAGGTGGTTGAGACACAACAGCAGAAGAACACATCAGGTTCCACTCCATTCAGCCAAGAATCTCACCAAAAGTGGGGAGTGTGGACATTTTTCACTATTTAACTTCTATACTGAGATCTGAGTGGTCTGAGGAAGCACAGTTATGGGGATCAACTGATCTTTACACGCAGATCTTCTTAAAGGTGGCCTATGACCTAGATAGTGAACTGAGTCAAGCTCAACACTAGACTGTCTGGTTTAAGATCTCTGTCTATTCAGGATAACAGCAAATCCTTTACTCTGTATTTCAGTACACCTCTAACAGACCACAGATAATAGTGGCCCCGCCCACTTAAGATGACTGGCAGATAAAACCAGGAAAGAGAAAAGTAAATGACGTAAATGAAACAAAGACACACACACACACACATACACACACACACACAATTATATTGAGAGAGAGAGAGAGAGAGAGAGAGAGTTGTGAGAAAAAGAAAGTACACCCTCCAATATAGTGTATTCCTCACTACAGAACAAACAAATAACCACAGGTGACGCATCTCTTCCCAAAAAGTAATGCAGAAGTCCTTCCTACTTTTACAGTCATTACAAGACTTAGCTTAGGTGTTAGTAATGAAATGTACAAGAAGAATTAATCATCACAACGTACAGTATGACTACCTCGGGTTCCATCATGCCAAGAAGAAAGGACATCACCTCAGCACACACAAAGTGAAACCGAAAGAGATATGAGGAAATAGTGATGAGTGTGTCTGCAATGTGTGCCACATTGTGCTGTAGACTGTGGTGAGACGTTCTTTACAAAATCAGGAAGTAAGTCTAGAACACATCTTTCCATCGATTTTGTCCTGTAGCTGAATGGAGCAATGACCTGGCATGTATTTCAACAAGAGATGTTTTTCTCTTAGTCTCCTGTATGTTATGAGATAATTGCTCCTAGATGATTTGAATTTGGATTGGATATTAGAGTGAACTGTGTCTTTTAGCTGATAGTAAGTTTAAAAATTATTTTCGGTATCCTCTTTGATAGACATATATCAGTAGGTAGCCTACTCGATTTCTGATAACCACAGGCGGCCCTCTAGAAATCCATAGATAGCACTGAGCAGCGTGCTTTTCGAACCTATCCGCAATTAACAAGAGGTCAGCTTGACTACTCTATAGCGCTGAAAGCTCCACATCGCACCACCAAGGTTGCTATGGGGACTGGAAGAAGTGCTCCTGCATGCTCCTGAAGAAGGTATTGAGAATGTGTTCCAATCAACGGTTATGAAAAAGGAATGTGTTGGCAAGGTTGACCTCTCTCCAGCTCGCTCTCTCACTTTCCTTCTCACCCCAGGGTCAGACTGACAGTGTGGACTATTGAGTTATTTTAATCGACTTGTAGTTTTCTTCGCCAAGCGCATGTCTGGCAGGATCGCTCTTGCTGTGGATAGGATCAGTCATTTTTTTTCCCAGCTCCGGTTGTAACACTGTACACACCAGACTTTGGCTCTCTGCTCTTTCAATATGGCCGTAGCAATGTGGAAACGTGGCCACGGGAAAAGTCTCGGCACCAGCAGGGAGGAATGGACGGCTGGATGAGTGACAGGGCCATCGCTGTGGCCGTCTGGTTGCAATACTTACACACACACACACACACTGTGTGGTGCTGGAAGCACAGGTTACCATCACTCTGCAGCCAGAGTGACACAAAATTTCCAGAAAAAAACAAGCGCCGGAGGTTCGGAGCTCTGAATAACTCCAGCGGAAGCTTTGTGACTAAGCCATGCAGACATTTTAATTGCTCCTTAATGACATGAAAATCTTTTACAAACTTCAGACAGAACAAGAAAAAAGCGACAACTCAGACTGATGATGTCGTCGAGAACCTTTTTTCTTTTTCTTCCTTCATTCTTTTTCGGCACAAAATTTGAGAGACACTTCAAACTCTCTCCTCGTTTCATTTCGCTCACTTCTTTCTCTTTTTTTTATGTACCCTGAAAGTGCATGCTCTTACTTGCTCTTACTCTAAGCTCACCTCTGACAAAATGCCAAGGTGAGGATTTGACACAGAGGTTTACAAAAGGACACGAGAACACCGAGACAGTTTGGGAGAAAAAAGGTAGAGACTGAGGAACTGGGGAAAAAAAGAAGGTTTAAACTTTTGAGAGAGTGTAATATGGATTGGCAAATGACCCCCAGGCAAAGCAGACGAGGGGAAAAAAAACAAAACAAAGACAACAAAACATGGCTCGGGTAATGTGTTTTTGCTGTAAGTGTCATCTGGCGGGTTTACTGAGACGAGTGATTGAGTGTCGAAGCTTCTCGTGAGATTTTTTTTCTCTTTCGCCGTCTGGGTGCAGCATCAAATGATCTCGACGTCAGCTGCATGCTCTGAAATCCATGTCGGAGACTTCAGACATGTAATGCTTATTGGATGTCTCATATGATACAGAAGATTAGTTCAGGGTCCAATATTCTATTCATGAACAACTATATTTGCACACTAGAGCTTTTGATAACTATCTTAAAACAACGGCAGAATTCATACATTTATACTAAATGGAGTTGATTAGCCAAGACTTGTTTAGTGTAACATCAGATTTGTTAATAGTGAGATAATAAATACAGAAAGAACGTCCTTTAAATACTGTATATCAGAATATTCTCAAACAAAATTCTGTTTTCAATGCTGGCTTATTGTTTACTTATTCACTTTAAGCCATAGTATTGATTACGCGTTATGTAGTAGTAACAGTGAAAATTATAACCTAACTATAAACTAAGAGTTTAAAGAATTTAACAGTATCACAGACTTGTTAACGTTGATTGCACTGGATCTCAGCGAGGGACGGGGTTGCTAGGTCTCAGCAAAATCTCCATCTAATAAAATAAAAAAAGGCTCCACAAAGCATGTGCATTTTTATTTTGCAGTATCCTTAATATTTTTTTTTTTCATTTTTTATTTTTTTTGTTTTTATTTTTTAGAATTGCCTGCTACTGCCATTGTCCACTCCATAATCTACCTTTTTTCCCCAATCTTTGGACTATATCCTACAACAGAAATATCATAGACACCGTCTGCACTTACACTTTCCTTTTGTTTGCCGTAGCCTTTGTTTGCTTTGTTTAATTTTGCCATCTGCAGACTAACCGCCAAAAAACCACAAGCAAACAAACAAAAAACCCACAAAGGGCTTCCTTTTTTCCCGAATTCTTGTCTGACCCTGTCAAACCCCTTCCAAGAAGGTCCGAAGGTGTTTTCTAATCTGTGACCGTCTGTAACAGCAGCTCTAACTGCAGTTCTGGCTGCAAGGCAAATCACAGGTTCATATTAATATGCCACTTCGAATGATGTTACGGTTTCTATAGGAACGACGTAGTCACGGCGATGTCTGTGGCAGAAGCTCTATACGAGTCTAAAAATAGAGGTAGAATTATAACAGATGAAAAAAAACCCTAATCATTGATATACTGAACCTTTCTGTAAGCAAATGATTGATACTGATTACAGTCTCCGGTGTTTGTGCTTAAAAACAAACAGATAGTTTTCCACCTTGGGAAAGTCTTCAGGATGAGGGACGTTTTCGTGCTTCCTGAGCTTTTTTTATTGGATGTTTGTTTTATTGATTTCAGGACAGACTGAAAAAAGAGGCTGCTATGTTTTTAACTATTATTACAAGTAATAACAAGGAACTAACTGATTTTTGGACTCAAGGAACAGATTAGTATTGCTTGTTTGGAAGTTAATCAAATTTCAGGTGGTAACAGTATCTCCATATAGTACTGAGTTGCATTATTTCACTTATTTATCTACTCAATCCGGGGGGGCATGGTGGCTTAGTGGTTAGCATGTTTGCCTCACACCTCCAGGGTTGGGGGTTCGATTCCCGCCTCCGCCTTGTGTGTGTGGAGTTTGCATGTTCTCCCTGTGCCTCGGGGGTTTCCTCTGGGTACTCCGGTTTCCTCCCCCGGTCCAAAGACGTGTATGGTAGGTTGATTGGCATCTCTGGAAAATTGTCCGTAGTGTGTGATTGTGTGAGTGAATGAGAGTGTGTGTGTGTGCCCTGCGATGGGTTGGCACTCCGTCCAGGGTGTATCCTACCTTGATGCCCGATGACGCCTGAGATAGGCACAGGCTCCCCGTGACCCGAGGTAGTTCGGATAAGCGGTAGAAAATGAGTGAGTGAGTGAGTGATCTACTCGATCCATTACTGATTATTTGCCTATAACAGCATGACTTTAATTATTCTTATTATTTTTTACTTCTTTTAGCTGCTCCCTGGACAAGGTTCACCACAGCCAATCACATGGTCTGCATATTAGATTTTTGTATTCCCATTTTTAAAGTTAACTCTTCGGTGGCTGGGTTAGCGTCCTGCCCGCGGAAACGAACCCGGGCCACGGAAACGAGAGCTCTGGATCCTGCCCCTGGACCACCTGGAGGTTAGCATGTTTTTAAATGACTAATTTAATCAAAAGTCTAAAACAAACATAAATAATGTCCACTTCGATATTTGCGCCGACATGCTGTCAATGACAGAACTTACAGAACAACAGATCTTTCCTTTAGCACTGTAGTACAATGGAGGCAGCCATTTAGGAAAAACAAATGATCATTTCTCAGTACTTATACCAGAAAGCTGGAAGACAAAACCAAGACTATTCCATTCTTCTGCTTAAATTGACTTTCAGTCATTATTAAAAAAGACACAAGTCTGATCTTAAGTGAGTCATGACTCTGTTGGCTTTCAGTGAGAGACGTGTGTTTGTCTCACTTTTGGATAAACAGAATTTTAGGGGTTGATGATAACACCTTCAAATTTTAGCTACTTATGAATAAGTACTTGGGGCATCTTAGAGAGTAGAAATGGGCTTGATATCAACATTTACCTTGAAGATAGAAATGTTTGTGTGAAATATAAAGTTTTTTTTGCAACTTTCCTGTGGGTATATTGGCAATAGCAGGCAAAATTAAAACAGAAATACTCATAAAATACGGGGGGCACAGTGGCTTAGTGGTTAGCATGTTCGCCTCACACCTCCAGGGTTGGGGGTTCGATTCCCGCCTCCGTGTGTGAAGTTTGCATGTTCTCCCCGTGCCTCGGGGGTTTCCTCCGGGTACTCCGGTTTCCTCCCCCGGTCCAAAGACATGCATGGTAGGTTGATTGGCATCTCTGGATAAATTGTCCGTAGTGTGAGATTGTGTGAGTGAATGAGAATGTGTGTGTGTGTGTGCCCTGCGATGGGTTGGCACTCCGTCCAGGGTGTATCCTTCCTTGATGCCCGATGACGCCTGAGATAGGCACAGGCTCCCCGTGACCCGAGGTAGTTCGGATAAGTGGGAGAAGATGAACGAGTGAGTGAGTACTCAAAAAATACTACAATTTCTTAAATCCCTGAGTGTCTATTTTCACATGAACTTCATATTAAACACCACTGTGGAGTGTGACACAATAAAGACATTTAATACTGAACGTCTGACACAACAAAACAGGCACAAACTAACTAATTTTAAATAGCTAATTTTAAATAGCTTCTTCTTGGAAAGTTTACTGCAAAACTATACAAAACTTTATTATGCTAACTACAGCATATTTTTAGACAGTATGCACGAGTGAACTTAAATCTGAACTTAAAATATAGACTAACTTAGATATTTAACTCAATGTTGTTTGAGGCAAATGAAGATTTTCTGCAGAATGTGAAGGTTTTAGGAGGTTTTATTATCATTGCAGCTTTGATGCGAATATGGGACACCAAACCAATATCCTGACTGATTCACTCCATTCAGAGTGAGTGGGAAATTGTACAAAGAAGTTTTTGTTGTTTTTTTTTTTTTTTTTTTTTTTTTTGCTGAAACGTACATTTTATTGTCTAGGACACAGAACTTTCTAGAAGGAATATTTTATTGTGATATTTTAGTCTAGTGGTTTAGTGTCCAACTAAACCAAACCAACTGGGGGAGGTGGTTGGAATGGATATGTTTCTGGTTGAAGGAGTGGTTAAAGGCATTTTATAAAACAATACAGCGACAGTGTAAAGAGAGGAAGATGTAACACAAAACCAGTGAGAACGAAATATATCTGGGTCACTGTTATGACCAACAACTTCCTCTGAAATAAATAAAGCAAGCTTGCTTATCAACTTACAGTATCATGTAGACGACAGATGCTACAGACTGTGTATATTTAAACGAAATCATATTTTTAACCCATTAGTCCATATTCGTATTTGTTAATATACAGTAGAAGGTCCTGCACACTGAAGAAGTTGTCCAGATCTTTAAAGAAAAAGCCGACGCTCCAGGTTTTTAATCTAATGAGAGCAAAAAAGCAGTGGCATGTTTTGAAGTTAACGGTGACAGCCACAGGAATCGTAAGAGAAAGTTCACCACATGCCTCATTTCTGTCAGAATAAATTTACCTCTCCCTGCAAAAATCTGTGTGGGGAAAAAAAGAGTAGAGGTATGTCTTTTATACATTAGCACTGATGTTTCTCAGATCTTTAAGACTCCAGCAGGGAAACAGGCAGACTCTGAGGAGCTGAACCTCACACAGCACTAGAACCTGGTGCACGAAGAATGACATTTAAGTGAAAACATCATTCTGCCTTCTTGTTCTTTCATCTCCCTCATTTGTGGATAGACAGGTGCAAACGTTGGCTGGCTTTTTACACAATTTCCCTATTATTAAAGAGTAAGTCACTAAGCCAGAGTTCCTGCGTTTGCTTTGTTCCTATTTTAAAACCGTGCACTTTTGAAATACACGATGTCAGAGTTTGAAAGAGAATAACGTATTTGAAATGCTGAGGGGAAAAAAGTCATGTCAATAATTTATGGGCTTGCTAAGAAAACGGTGAGCATAATTTTGAACGCTAGTAATTGTGTAATTGATGCGTTAAGGGTTGCCAGATTGGTTGTATATCTGTTCTATGTACTGTATATTTATTCTTTATCTAATGGTTTGCAGTTTGAACACATGTCCTACTATGTCATGCTTTAATTGTCTCATGATTAAAGAAGGAGTGATGTCTTTCATGTTCTGTGTGAAATAATTCATTAGAAAATGCTAACACACTGACATTATTCATTATTGTAGCTATTGAGGGTCAGATTATTAATTCATCCTCACTTGTTTGCAGCACATTAATTTATCTTCACCTTAGTTAATAGGACACAAAGTGCCATCATGTTTTAATCCCTAATAATTTGTATAGCAAGGTTTTAATAAAGTTTTATCAAGTATTAATTATTATACACAAGAGATCCTAAGATAAGGTGTTCATGTCTTTATGAACTGAAAGCAACACGTAATAATAGTGAATAATGTGTGAGCTGTGCTTTATAAAAAAGGAAAGATAGATAGATAGATAGATAGATAGATAGATAGATAGATAGATAGATAGATAGATAGATAGATAGATAGATAGATAGAGAGCAGAGAGAAAGAAAGAAAGAAAGAAAGAAAGAAAGAAAGAAAGAAAGAAAGAAAGAAAGAAAGAAAGAAAGAAAGAAAGAAGGTGATGAAATGGCAGGTGTAATGGGTAAATTTAGGTCTACTAGATAGATAGATAGATAGATAGATAGATAGATAGATAGATAGATAGATAGATAGATAGATAGATAGATAGATAATCATTACAATATTCAGGTAACATGTTTTAACAGAGCAGATTTAAGAGGTTAATTAAGCTCTGTGCATTAGTAAGAAAGAAAGAAAGAAAGAAAGAAAGAAAGAAAGAAAGAAAGAAAGAAAGAAAGAAAGAAAAAAGAAAGTTAGTTAGTTAGTTAGTTAGTAACAAGTTAGTAAGGTCTTCTCGTTTGATAGATAGATAGATAGATAGATAGATAGATAGATAGATAGATAGATAGATAGATAGATAGATAGATAGATAGATAATCATTACAATATTCAACATGTTTAGGTTTTTAGGTAACATGTTTTAACAGAGCAGATTTAAGAGGTTAATTAAGCTCTGTGCATTAGTAAGAAAGAAAGAAAGAAAGAAAGAAAGAAAGAAAGAAAGAAAGAAAGAAAGAAAGAAAGAAAGAAAAAAGAAAGTTAGTTAGTTAGTTAGTTAGTAACAAGTTAGTAAGGTCTTCTCGTTTGATAGATAGATAGATAGATAGATAGATAGATAGATAGATAGATAGATAGATAGATAGATAGATAGATAGATAGATACTGTAGTCATTACAATATTCAGGTAACATGTTTTAACAGAGCAGATTTAAGCGGTTAATTAAGCTCTGTGCATTAGTAAGAAAGAAAGAAAGAAAGAAAGAAAGAAAGAAAGAAAGAAAGAAAGAAAGTTAGTTAGTTAGTAACAAGTTAGTAAGGTCTTCTTGTTTGATAGATAAATAGATAGATAGATAGATAGATAGATAGATAGATAGATAGATAGATAGATAGATAGATAGATAGATAGATAGACACGTGTGTATATGTATGTACAGTATAATTCAATCTACCATCTAATCAACTGGTTGCTTGTGATAAAATCACTTCAGAATATTGCTTATTATTATATTATATCTCTATGTGTTCACTCATTATAACATATTTGTTCCTACAGTCTAATCTGACTCTATAAAATATCTCTGTATTTATTGGCAGGTTAGTCCAAAGCATTCACATACAGAAGATTGTACCACTTTTGTTTGAACGCACAGTTAATCCCATGCTGACAACCTAGTTTCTGAGTCCCACATCATCTTGAAAAGGTCAGCCGATGAGTCACCCTGAAAGCCCACGTGTAAAAAAACAGCAGCATTCTTCACTATAGATGCACAAACAATTGAGACGTCGCCTACAGTATACAGTTAAACTATTCTAAGACCAGTCACAGTCCAGTGCGGTTGACGGAAAATACAGAAGCCCACCTACCCTTACCGAAGGGAAAGTATTAGTGTGTGAAATACTGTCATCTGGTGTAAAAGTATATACTAATTATAACCTGCAGACCACCAATTTGCTCCAACAGCTTTTTTTCATTTTACTGTAGATATGACATATATTACTGTGTATACTGTAACACAATAGAAGCAGTGTTGTTTCCATTTCCTGTTAACTGATCTCATTGTCTTGTGTGAAATAAAGGTTACTGGAAAATCAGTATACAAGTTGTCCAAAAAGCCAGGAACCAATGGCAGTAAAACTACATATACATGATTTGTAATTATTTGTTGTAATATTTATTTAAACTTATTTTTAAATTCCTTATTTAATGTAGCATTACATTAGATGTGAGTATAGGTGATATTGCTTCTTTGTTCTTCCCAGTACTCTCATTGGTTCCTAACCTTTTGTAATTTTTTTCAAATAAAAAAAGTGTTCTGATTTCATGTATTGCAAGAATTCACCTCACTACTGTGAAGCCATAACCATAGTTAGCGTGCAGTGAGTTCCCATCAGATCCCGTATAATTAGTCGAACGGAGTCCACCTGTGTGCAATTAAAGTGTCATGTGATCTCGGTATAAATACACCTGTTTCCAGAAGGCTCAAGAGAATATAACAGAACATATGAGATAATATTATATTTTCTAGATCGACGGTCTATCCAATCAAGTCCAAGACAAAGTTCTAGAAAATTATTAATCAGGGTTTAGTTAAAAAAAAAGAATATGGGCACTCAGCAAAAGCTAAGAGAGAAACGCATCCATTACTGGACTACTGAGGCTAAAATTGATCTTTAGGACCTTGGAATATAGCATCACTGTTTGGCAGAACCCCAACATCGCTACTCACCAAAAAATTCTTTCTCCACAGTGAAGCATGGTGGAGGTAGCATCATATAGTGGGGGGATTTTTCATCAATAGGAAATGGGAAATTGGTCAAGGTGGGTGGATAAGGGCAAGGTGGGTGGAGCCAAATACAGACAATCCTAGAAAAAAGAGATGTGAGACTGAAGGAGGAGTTTCATTGTTTCCATCAACCCTAAGGGGTTTTTACACCTGGTCACTTCATACGTTTTCTGTGATCTGATAGCTATCCGATTGTAAAAAGACCAGGTCTAAATGCCCTCTGAAACGTTTTCGAGACGGATATAAATCCGATGATACAAACCCCTTCAGGAGGTGGTCTGGGACGCATTTCAGATGAAACTGGACAGGTGTAAATGAATGTGGTTGTTCAAGCCACATACGTCAGCGCTAAACTCCTCCCAAACGGAAGCACGTCACTCGCAGGTCGCATTGATATCTGATTCGCCAAGACGCATTTACAGTATGTGGCCTAATGTAAATGGAACAGTTTTAACAAATCAGATAGCTATCGGATCAGAGAAAACATATGAAGTGACCAGGTGTAAAAAGGCCCTATGAATACCAACAGAGCTAGATTAGAGAAGTTCTGCTTTAAAGCATAAACCTGAATGTGTTCAAATGGCCTAGTCGAAATCCAGCCCTAAATCTGGGTGAAAATCTAAATCATGACTTGAAACCTTACATTCCCTACTGGTCTCTATCCCGTCTGACAGAGCTTGAGCAATTTTGCCAAGATGAATTGAGAAAAATATTAGAATCAGTCATGCAAAGCTCATGGAGACATATATTAGATAAAGGTGCAGCCAAAGCAGCTTATTGACCCAAGAATGCTGATCACATATCCAACCAACAAATGTATGCTATTTCTTTGTTTTATTTAACCTTTGTTAAAATGAATACCTTTCTACACACCTTCAAATTTTACCCATACTATGTAAACCTACTGTAATAATAAAATCCCATTTAGGACTATTTCAGTTCCAGGTTGTAACACTAATAGTGGAACATTTAAGAACTGGAACTCAAGTCTTGACTAAAGGCATGGGTAGAGGTGCGAAAGGAAATATTGAACAACTGGTAATCCAAATAAAATTCCTCAGAAAAACATTGGCTAATGAATTATACTGTACCAGGTAGTAGAAGTGCAGCTATGAGCTATGAGTTAGTTAGCCTGCATCCTGAAAACTATGACTTAATTCCAGGTTCAAGATCTTTCTATCACAAAATTTAAGAATATACTTGAATATATGTACTGGTTTATATGACAAAAAGAGTCTAAGGAAAATTATTATACAAAGGAATAAGCAAAGTAGATTATTATCATGTCATTGAGATGAAAGTTTTGCCAAAGTTATTATCATTATTATGCCATTGAGATAAAAGTTTTTTTTTTAACTCAGGTATACAGAATATATACGAACTATATTCTTATACAGCATTGTTAGCCATAAAGGCAGCCTTCTCTCTCTCTCTCTCTCACACTCTCTCACACTCTCTCAGACTCTCTCTCTCTCTCACACACACACACACAAACACATAGTTCAAGACTTGCAAAGAAAGTGGCCTTAATATAGATGTAGTGCACTTTAATGACATACTTCATAATGTGTTTGGCCAATGATCTGTAAATCATCTGTTCCACCCCAATATTCTCTTCCTGTCATGTAATGCAAAGGGCTGCCTCACTGATGAGATTCCTGCACTCCAGGCATAGTAACAGGCTGTAAAAAGAACCATGAGTCATGGTATTTTAGCAGAGGGGAAGGGGTGTGTGTGAGTGGAAACGATATGGCAATGTTAGTTGTTAGTGAGTCCTGGTGGCTAGCAGAGATTCGTCCTCCACTTTGTGGTTTGGATAGACGTTCGTCTGTGGGTGTGATGTGAAACAGGTTTTACTGTTGCCTCACATGTTTTCGATTTATAGGGAATTGATTTTGAGACTCTGATCTTGTATCTGATCGCTTAATATATAATAATAGAAAGAGCACCTCCTATTGGTCAGAGATCAAACCCTGGGACATACTGTACAGTAGGTAAATACTGCTGCTCTCCACCCTCTTTATGTATATTTACACAAAGTTTCCAGTGAAACAGGTCTTTCATACCTTGTTTGCAGAGATAATGAAAAACTACTGAATAAAATTTGTGCTGCTTTTCTAGAAACTTTATATACTGTCTTCAAGATACACTACATCCACTGTTATTAAGATTATTGACTAGGAATCAACTAGCAATCTGGTCTTCTTTCTTCCTCTGAGGAAGTTCTCACAATAAAATAAGTGTTTTAACTGTTCCCATGTATCTAACCAATCTAACCAGTCTTCTAATGTGCTACAATTCTGGGCTTCTGGTAGTTCCCAGAATATTAAAGTGTGCTTTGGACAAACCTTCCTGACAGTGTTTGGGGCTCAGACACACTTTACCATTTTAAATGTAAATTAAATGCATACACATAATACATCCCATAAACTTTTGCTTCAGTAGATATGCTTAGATGCACATAATCATGTAGTGCTTGCTAATTATTATATTCACACCATCCAGTGTCACCCAAATGAGGATGGGTTCACTTTTGAGTCTGGTTCTTCTCAAGGTTTCTTCCTTTTCCATCCAAGGGAGTTTTTCCTTGTGACACTCACCTCAGTCACCTCAAGTTTGTTCACTGGGGATAAATACAAACACACTTAAATATAAGTCTAATATTAATCATGAACTTTTGTATAATATTAGTCTTGAACTTTGTGTACTATATCTTTTGTGTTCTGTAATGTTGCTTTGAGACAATGTCCATTGTTAAAAGTGCTATAGAAATAAACTTTAAATGAATTTAATTCTTTTAACTTAATCTTCTGGAAACTTCTGGCGGCTTTTAATACTTCCTCACCTACGGTTAGAAGAAGTTGAGACTACAAGAGAGGGATCCTAAAGACAAAAGGGCAAAAAAGTCAGAAAAGTTGGAGGTATTTACTTTCATGGAGTGAGTACGATGTCTGAAATGAGACTCAAAGAAAGATCACATTAACTCAAGTGAAGATATGATGGTCTTTATTAAGTCCCTTGTTTCTTATAAGCTACTAGTTTGTCTATAGTTTGAGAAATGGAACCATCTGTCATGTCACTTGTTAGTTACAAAAGCAAAACTGTTTGGGGTTAAAATTATTTTTTAACACATTTCTAGTTGAGAACAATTAGAAATTCAATTGAGAAGGACAATTTAGTGAGTAGAATCTGCCATTTTTGCTTCTTCCTGTTATATAGTACTTTCAATGTCTACATTTAATCACAACAAATTCCTTGAGTAAACCCCAAGTGTTGATTTATCTCCTTCAGAGAACATTTGTCAAGCTACATATACTGTAGTATCTGTCTATCTGTCGTAGTATCTGCCCCTCCGGACCTGCCTGATCCATCTAGATGGCATACTTCTTGTTAGAGTCTGATCACTTGAAGGCCTCAGGATGACCCCAGTTGGACAGCCTAGACATACGTGGGATTGCTGTAAAAAGTAATCGAAAATCATTTAGAAACCAAGATGATGGCTTCTGATTGATGGACTGCGATTGCCATGAACAGTTTATCATTAAACAGTTAACAATTCCAACATGATAGACGTCATGTTAAAACTAAATTGGATCGCCTTGTTACCCAATGCATTTTTGACCATACATATACTACGAATATCGAAATAATTGCTAGATCTATTGTCACCCAGATGAGAATAGCTTCCCTTTTGAGTCTGGCTCTTCTGGAAGTTTCTTTCTCATGTTGTCCCAGGTATTTTTTCCTTACCATTGTCACACTTGGTTTGCTCATTAGGAAAGGATAAACTGATATATTTACAATTTATATCCTGAATAAATATATGTATAATATAATATTTTCTGTAAAGCTGTTTTGAGACAATGTCCATTGTTATTACTGCTATATAAATAAAACCGAACTGAATTGAGTTCAATTTGTGTCTAATTAGACATTAACAAACACTGTAGGGTGTTAAGTCACAAATGGAGATTTTGCTGTGTACGGATACATGTACATCATGTACAGCAAATGCATTATTTTTTCGACCCCCTACTCTACATAAACCTAGATGTGAAATTATTACCTGGCTATTATTACAGGACTCAATACTTTCTAAGCGCTTACCTTTGATCAAAGACTGCAGTCTTCCTCATTCATGTCACTTCCCTTGACTAGCTTTGGCCACCTCATCCCAAGTGTTTAATTAGGCTGATAAAAGCAGAGTAATGTTCTTGTTTAGTGCTGGTCCAGTGCCTGAACCCAATGTTTATCTCTGCTTAAAGCTTTTCCTTTTCCTTGTTGAGATAATGATGCTCTCTACTGATGTGACTCGAAGGTTAACCAGATTAGGACTTTACCCTGGGGGCAGAAGTCTCTCCAGAAATAACGGTAATTACTTGATTGCTGAAATTCAGAAAAACTGACGTATTATACAAATTCATTCGGTTGAAGTCTCCGGTAAGATGTTTTCTCTTTGATACACGATTGTATTTAGAAATCAAAGCTACTGTTTCCAGAATTTGAAAGGTCTTTATGTTACAGCTTCAATTTCAGAGCCATAGCAAGACTTATTTTTTCCTTTATCACTTAAACCCGAGGTGTCATATTGAGTGTCTGTGAGCATGGCAGATCTCTGACAATCCAAGCCCTCTGTGTGCCTGACTGAATGGAGATCTGTCAGGCTGGAATGAAGACGTTTCTGCACGGTCTATCAGTCTTATGGGACCAGCTCACTCAAGCCCGTCTCATCTCGATGTCCTTTGCTAGCAGTTGCCTTGGAAACCTAGAAGTAACAATTCACAAGCTTGGAAAGTGAAGAACAATATTGACTCCTGGTGTCTGAATGCACCACGCAAGGACATCGGTTCCCTCACATCTTTGTACAGACACCTAAGCAACCGACATCACGTTCACGTTCACGTAACGTTCTTCTCAAATGCCAGAATGTGAACTCAGAGTCAGTTTTTTTCCTTTTTTTTCCTAAATCCTTTTCTAACAAAATGTAAATTCCAGCAATGCTTTGTTAATTATTGTACAAGGACACTGTTAGAGAAATCAAGCTAGTGAAAACCACTTTTTTGTATAGTATTTAAACCCCAGGAATTACTTTTAGCTTCATGGTCCGAGATGCAGAGGAGCTTCTGACTTCATGGCCATATCAAGCTGCATACTCACATAAACTCTCAGAAATGAAAGCAATTTTACTTTTTTACTTAGAATTGTACTTTTTTCTCTTGGCTGGTGACCTCAAGAGTTTTTACCTTTATCAACCTCTAAGTTTATGGCATTTGGGGGTTAAGGGCCTTGCTCAGGAGCCCAGCAGTGGCAGCTTGGTGGACCTGGGCTTTAAACTCACAAGCTTCTGATCAGTAGTCCAATGCCTTAACCACTAAGCTACCACATCCTCTACTGTGCCTTAAACCTATTATTAGTCGTAAAGGGAATTAAAACAGACATGTTTCTTTTTAATGATAAACCAGTTTATTAAAATGTTTTCATTAAAATCCAAAGACTGTTATTGAATTCCATAAATAAATATTTATATGAAATTTGATTTGTATAGTATTTTTTTCTATGCCAGTTTCTATGCCCAAACTTGCCAGCTCCTTACTTGCCAGTGAAAACTGAGAACCAACCAGGCATGGTGAAGGCAAGTCCTGTGAGAAACATTAAATCATTTTCAGTCTGTCGTCAAAGGCAGCTGAATCTATTGGAGATAGATTTTACCCACTTTTGCATGCATGAGCTCACAGGTGCTTACGATTGACTGGTGTTGCTCTGATTGACAGAAACCTCTCTCCCAGAAAGTGCAGTGACTTCGCTCTCTTGGTCTCCATGGACGTCTGTCTGATCTCAGGAAAACATAAAGAAGAATCCTTTCCCTCTGGAGACCCTGCACCTGAAGTCAACATCTAACCTTTAGTGAGTTTTGAAGCAAATGGTGTCCTCTTCTATTTTCGGAATAGTGTTTTTGGTCTGCTGTAATCATATACATTTCATAGAGATTTATTGAACTTGATGAGATTAGCTAAGAAAATGTCGGAGAATTATTTTAAAACTCTCTAATCCTCTGAAAGTATGCGAAAAGTAGCATCATCAATGCCATATTTTCTGCCATTCTCTCTCTCTCTATAGATTATCTAGAGCTGAAAATGGAGCTTCTATAATCCTCGCATCATTTAAGTACATCTGCAGAAGTAGCTACGTATTTAATATGTATGAGATTATATTAGATTGCCTTATTCATGATGGCATGCAAATAACATCCAAATGAATTACAGCGCAAACACTCGCATTTGTTTTTACATCTATTATTATAAGGTCCAGAAATAAGAATATATCAATACATAACTAATGCTTTCATAAGGATGAATTAACATTTTCACTAATCCTTAGTGCACCAGCAGATAATGAAGCGCATATATTAACAGCATAGGTTTTGTATAGACTGACTGTCCACTTTATTAGGAACATCTGTACACTTGTTCTTCATGATCTAATGAGCCAATCGCATGGCAGCATCATAATAATAATAAGGGGATCTTAGAGTTTTAGGCTGTGGTATGGTTGTTGGTGATTTTTTGGAATCATCTGGATTTTTTTACGTGCAATAATGTCTTGAGTTTAGACAGAATGGTGCAAAAAAGTTCTGTTGATCAGAGAGACCAGAAGAAAAGACTGGCACATGACCTGAAAGCTACAGTAGCTCAAATGCCCTTTTTTTACAACCGTGGTGAGCATCCCAATAAACGCAGGATATCAAAGACCACATTGGGTTGCATTCTTTTCAACTAAAAAAACAAGAATCTGTGGCTTCAGTGGGTACAGACTCACTGAAACTGGACAGTTCGAATGTAGAAGACTATATGGATCGAATATAGAAGACTACTACATTATTAATAGATATCTACTGTATATAATACCTTATAAGCTGTTAATGCATTCATTTCTGTCTACTCCTGATAAACTAAGTGTCACTCTGATTCTTGAGCTCCATTGTGATCCAGAATGCTTCTTCTCTCTTTTGCCTGATCCATCGTGATCACCTACTTCTGGTTGGAGTCTCATCACCTGCTGCTGAGGATGAACCTACAACGACAGGCTGGAGATACATGGGATTGATGTGGGTGGTCCCACTTAGAAAACATGGAGATGGCTTTGGACTGCAATTGCAGAAAACAGTTTTGCACTCAGGTCTTCATCCGTTAGCGTTTGATAACTTCATCAGAAAAAAAAAATGTGCTCATTCATTCATTCATTCATTCATTTTCTACCGCTTATCTGAACTACCTCGGGTCACGGGGAGCCTGTGCCTATCTCAGGCGTCATCGGGCATCAAGGCAGGATACACCCTGGATGGAGTGCCAACCCATCGCAGGGCACATACACACACACACACTCTCATTCACTCACGCAATCACACACTAGGGACAATTTTCCAGAGATCGAACTCATGCTCATATGCATAAATTTAACAAAAGCTCCTGGTTACACAATTGCACTTGATCATATAGTGTACAGTTACAGAAGGGAAATCTGGTGTCAGCCAGATGAGTCTGATTCCTTTTAATGTCTGATTCTTCCTAAAGTCTGATTCTTCCTAAAGTCTGATTCTTCCTAAAGTCATCTTAGGAGTTTTTTCTCACTTCTATCACCTCGGGCTTGTTCATTAAATATAAATCTATACTTTAAGTTAATATTTTACATGTATATATTCCTGTAAAGCTACTTGGTGACTTTGTTCATGCTTGAACTCACAATGCAAATAAAATTGAATTGAATTGAAATAAGGATAGGTGAATGACCAGAAAGTGCATTTCAGGATGAATTCATCATTATAAAAGCCTTCATTAAGTCTTAATACTGTATATGCTTCTTTGTGGCATATAATACATGCAAATACGATACTACGCTTTGGATGACTTGACCATATCTTTCAAGTGGGTTTCAAACTGAAACTACACAGTAAATGACAAAAAAATGAATGAAACTGTCTTATCGTTATTCATCATGTGTGCAAGGCTATTTATTGTATTTGTACAAAATTACTACAGAATGCTTTCATGCATATGAGGTCATTCTGGTCTTCTCACAGGTACCACATGAACACAGCTTATTCAGTGGAACAATGCATAAAGGTAATAAAGCAATTTTTTTTTTTTTTTAAGTTGGAAAGAATTTTTTTCTTTTTAAATACATTTAGTACCAGCCATGGAGCGAATCTTCATTTGGAAGACATTTAACTCTTTTTGATCTATACTGTAGATTTATATCATGACATTCCTATCATTTATTTCCATCTATTTTTTCATTCCAATACTGAGAACGACAACCGTTCTGCTTCATTGAGTACATCTTTTGTGATTTGTGCTTCCTGACTACGACTCCACGCAGAGATTGCTAGATTTAAGTGGCAGCCTGATAAGACATGATCCTGAGGGATTTTTTTCTGCGTGAGAAAACAAAAAAGAGCAAATGACGACTTTTATCGTGGTATGGAATTGAATGATTTATCTCAACTCACCATTTTTTTTTTTCAATCTCAAGGCACAAAAATGGCTTTTGTGATCCACATTAACCTGGTTGTATCTGTTCTGTGTCTCCTCCTGCCCCGTTTGGCCACGTCTTTATTTTAGAGGGCTGCACCTTTGGAGCCCTGGATGCTCTGCGAGTAGCCTACGAGTGATCCAAGGTGACAGCGTAGCACAACGAGAGCAACACACACACACACACGCACACACACGCACACACACGCACACACACACACACACACACACACACACACACATATATATACTCAAATTCTGCTGTGACAAAACCAGGACTTGTAATACAATTAGGACATGAACGTCCACAGTGGAGGATCAGTTTAACTTAAAAAACAAACTCATGGAGAAACATATCGCTACATGTGCACACGTACACGCAGGGCAGAATGAAGGGCTGAGACCGACGTGCATAGGTACTGATGTGCATACGTACTAACGCAACAAGTAACAAACACAGTAGACAATAAACATAAATTAACAGTAAACAGTAACAGTATGCATCATAGAGCTGTAGTGTGTTAAATATGAGGTAGGTGTGAAGTATGAGGTCAAAATTTAAGAAAGAAAAAATGTAGATTAAAGTGCAAGTGCAAGTCCCTGGTTGCTAAGATAAGATAAGATAAGATAAGATAAGATAATACAAGACAAGATAAGACAAGATAAGATAAGATAAGTTTCAACGTTATTTATTCTGATGGAAATTGGAATCAAATTCCTAACAAGTAAAAAAAGAAGTACAAAGAAAGAAGTGACATAGTGGAAGATATTGAACTTACAGGACTGTCAGAGTCTGATATCCGTCCAATCCTTCAGTCAGGGTCTAGTTTAAATGTTAGTCCTACGTAATAAAGGTCAGCACCTGGCAAAATTGACTGATGATGCAACAGGATTGTAGTGATTTCCTTTAATCACAGGTTTATCATTAGAGGAGCTTCATGGTATAAATCGAAGAGAAAACACCTTATCACACAGACAGTATAGAATTCAGCCTGGATTTTATTGGAATAAGATTGTACAGTTTGATGAGCAATCATCTGAAACGATCGCTGTAATCACGCTGAAGGGAAAAGTCTTTAGTCAATTTAGAATTCCACTTTTTCTCATGGTCTATGTTAGATTTTACACTGTGACAGGTTTTATTTAATTCTGTTGAATCGTGTTTTAATTGTAATTGCATTACGATGATGTGTAGTGCAGAAAGATCACTTGTCAAACTGTACAAATAATAAATCACCTGCCTTGAAAATGGAATTCCTTTCTTACTGGTAACAATACACATGTTTGTGTGGCTGAAGTCATCTGATTTTGTTCTGGAGATTTTGTACTAGAGATACACTCAGCTAATAAGTAAGGAAAGTTTATAGCTATCAATTTAATACCTGGACTCAGTCGTCACACTCTCACCGTTCACCACAAGTGAGTGTGTGAATCTGGGACGTTCCTTCTGACACCGTAGGACTTCACCGTTATCTATAAAATAAATATACAAAAGGATTCGAAATCCTTTTTTCTTATAGCGATAAAAGCCATCTCGCAGCTTGATTGACTGTAAGTGCAAATTGTATAAATCTAATTTCTGACACAGCTTTTCTTCCAAAGAGGAAACTTTAAGGAGCACTACAGTAAATTACGTTGGAGAAAGAGAGAAAAATGAAAGAAGGTACATTTACACTTTTGAAAAGTTTTCAAATGATCTTTTTTGGAACAGTTTCTGGGAAAAAGACACTTAAACATGGAAGGGAAGTGTATTGTAGCTTCTTCTTCTATATACATTCTCCTTTATAAGTGCTTTTCTTTAAACTCTTTTTTTTTATTACGACCCTGTTACGTTTCAGTCTAACAGTGTTAGGAGTGAAATGTGTATCATTTTGACGAGATATCTTTTATTACCTGCGGCCTGATGACACTTGGCATCCTGAAGTCGATGATCTTCCAAATAACACGACATCCCAAAGTGCTTATTCTTTTACACTGCTGAAATTTGCATATTACAATGAATAATCTTTTAACCTCTTTTTGTTGTTGTTGAAGAACAAAATCATTCCAATTTGATATGGCAGCTATAATTTAATTGAAGTTAATAATAATAATAATAATAAAAAACCCCACTTCTCAGTAACACTGCACAAAGTCTTCTAACCTGAAGAAGACTGAAGCGTTGACACTGGAGACGTCTTCCATTAATGTTAAATAAACATCTCACAGAAATCTTCAGGATATCAGATACCTGGGTCCGTATTCATGAAAATTCTTAGTACAAAGAGTTTCTCTTACTGACGAAATTCTAAGAAGGTTTTTAGAAATGTGGGTTAGGAAGTGTTAGGAGTAGTAAGGAAGACTTTTAAGAGGCTTAAGAAAATGGTAAAAAGGGAGACTATATTATTAAGATATATTTAATAATGATAGTTAGTTAATAAGATGATACAGCTTAGATAGTGTAGGGATTATTTTTGTGACCAATCATTCATTCATTCATTTTCTACCGCTTATCCGAACTACCTCGGGTCACGGGGAGCCTGTGATGGGGAGGCGTCATTGGCACACACACACTCTCATTCACTCATGCAATCACACACTTTAGAGAAAACGAGCACATAAATTCATTAAGCAATTAAATTAATGTATTGAAAAAATGCATGAATATAAATAATTGCCTTAAAGATACAGACACAGACCTTTGACAGATTTCTTATTAATATTCATTCATTTATTCATCTTCTACCGCTTAACCCGAACTATCTCGGGTCACGGGGAGCCTGTGCCTATCTCAGGCATCATCGGGCATCAAGGCAGGATACACCCTGGACGGAGTGCCATCCCATCGCAGGGCACACACACACATTCTCATTCACTCACACACTCACACACTACGGACAATTTTCCAGAGATGCCAATCAACCTACCATGCATGTCTTTGGACCGGGGGAGGAAACCGGAGTACCCGGAGGAAACCCCCGAGGCACAGGGAGAACATGCAAACTCCACACACAAGGCGGAGGAGGGGATATATATATATATATGATATCAGAAATGATATCATTTGGCACTATGACATTTCTGCACTGTGTCAGAGATGTTTACATTTACATTATATTTATTACATTTATAACAATCAGATGTTAGAACATCTCTAATATGATCGGTCACAAACGTAATCCCTACACGATATAGACTCAAATATCTTAACATTGAGACAAAGTGAAGGCTTATAGTAGACCAGATTTTAAAATCGCTTCTTTTTTTATTGGACAACCAATCACAGTCTTCAAAAGAATGTGTCGCCTAGTAACAGGTTAAGCCCCGCCTCCTCTCTAAGATAAAAATTGTTGTATTTTCCTGTCCTGAATCACTCTTAAGCCAAGATTCCTAATTAGAAATTTTGAAGCTAAATTAGGAGTTTTTCTGAGATCATTCTTAGACTCGTTATGAATAAATGCCCTGGTTTTTGTTAGATTAGGTGACTGTAGCTATGAAAGTATAAAGGAATCCAGTGTTAATGAAAATAGTTCATTTAAAAATGCTAAGTTTAGAGAGAAAAAAGTTAAAATGATGGCTATATCTTGAAAGACCTCTTTGTGGTGCGTGCTACAATCTTCTCATCAGTACACTAACTCTTCCTCCGATTTGCTCTTATTAAATAGCTGGTCTAAACAACAAATTATTGCCATTTATGGATTTTTCTTCTTTCAAATCATAAACTATGTCAAATTTCACACACTTTTCTGCACAAAATTGAATTAAACCTGCAATTCAACAAGCGACCTCGATCGACGTTCACATTAGAGCTCTCATAGGATGCAGACATTTTTTTTTCTCTGAACTAAGTGGATTTTCATGAATACCACATGACATGTAAATGCGAATGATTTACGAATACACGTGTTCGCATCCGGCTTGATAAATGAGACCCGATGCATGTACAGTAATATTTATTTTACGTAATCCCTTTTTGCACATTGTCCTGAAGGGTACTGATAATTACACAGCACACTACACACACTACACACATCACACACACATGGCCTTGCACATGCAGCCATAGTATTATCGCTGGTAGTTTTTTGCCAGTATAAATCCTTGTTTGGGTTATTTGCCCTCTGGTGAAGCCTGTGCATTAGATGGTACTCCATCACAAGCTCTCCAAAGCAATAACACTGTTATTGGAGCTTTGTCTGCCTCCTTTTTCTCTCTCTCTCTTTCTCTCTTTCTCTCTCTCTCTCTCTGTCTCTCTCTCTCTCTCAGTCTCATTTCACTCTCCTGTGTTTGCGCTTGCTGTTGGACTTTGTGTCAGGCTGGTACTTCCACTCAGCCTGTTGACAGGTCAGTGACATTGGAAGTGTGTGTGTGTGTGTGTGAGTGTGTGTGTGTGTGTGTGTGTGTGTGAGTGTGTGTGTGTGTGTGTGTGTGTGTAGTTGACTCTGTAGTGATGTGGAAAAGCCTTGATGCATTTTTTCACATTTGTTCTATCACCTCATAGTCTTTCTTTTTCCTCTGATCCAGTACCTTTAAGCAGCCCACTTCATCCCCAAAACACACACACACAATTACACACACACACACACACACACACACACACACACACACACAAAGAGGTTTCAAAAAATATCACAGCCAACAGAATGCTCTTGTATCTTAACCAGAATACAACCACTAAGAAACTTTTTGCCCCAAAACAGCTGATGACGCCTCTGTGTTTCACCTCATCCAGAGTTTACTCGCCCTTCTCTTCACCTACTCTTTCAATGTGGCCTTGTCCTCCTGCGCAGGCAAATATTCAATCGATCACAGGAGATTAAGCAAGCTGCACCTGAACACACACAGCTATATTAACAACAGTCCCCTGACTTCCACCTTCTTAATGAATAACGTTCATAAAAACCACAGCGCTGATGAGCATCACTTGTATACGGTGTATATCAGCAATAATGCAAGTTTAAATTGAGCCCATTAAACAGTTTTTGCATTTAACTTTCAGATTTTTTTTTTTTTTTCCATCCAAACAATAACAAGGTTTAATAAGGAAGTTAAACAAAAAAAAAAATCCCCAGTGGATCATGCAGATCCAGGAATAGCTCAGGGGTTAAGCGTACCATCTGGGAGTAATTAATACTTAATTATTGTGCGAGGTGCTGAACACTCATTAGAGATGGGGGACAATCGGGAGCTCCTTTAGGATCCTGCGTCTTAAAAAATAAAACAGTAGAAGGATTTCTTGATTTGTTTGGCATTAAAGATGGCAATAAACTGAATATTTTTTTTTGTGTGTGTTCTTACAGGATCGTGTTGCTGTGTATGAGTTTGATTCATCTGCTTGTTAAATAAGGGGTGGAGTTAAGATAAATATATGAGCAGGAGGTGTGGTCACCTGGCATGACTGACACATAGAATAGATGAAGCTACAGTCTTGGCTAGAAATTAATCAGCCTCATTGCTGCTTTACACAAGATGGCTTCGGTTCTTTGGAGCGTCACTGACGAAGATTTGTAAATATTAACATAAACAGTGGAGGTGGTTACACTAAGCAACACAACATCTGCAATCTGCAAACTATATAAACTAACATTGTCTTATTGTCTTATTGATTACCAACATTAGCGCTATCACTGTGACTAGGGTTCGAGTCCTGGGAAGGGAACTAACCAGCCACAGGTTAATGGGGCTAAAGCCATGATAAAACAGGAGGGTTCTGTCAGGAAGGGCATCCGACGTCAAACCTGTGTGTCAAACTATATGGATTTGATGATCTGCTGTGGTGAGCCTGAACAGGAAACAGTCAAACAACTACACTGATTACTAACACCAACTGTATTTTTTTTTAAATTTTATTTTGTTTTCTGAATTGTTGTGCTTTCCGGTTTGTTATTTTGTTTCAGATTTATTATTTTGTTATTATTGTTTATTTTATTTATTTTGTTATTCTGAATTGTTGTATTTTCTGATTTGCTTTTTCATTTTTAGATTTGTTATTTTGTTTCCAAATTTGTTATTTTGTCCAGAATTGTTGTGTTTTCTGAATTGTTGTGTTTTCTGATTTATTGTGTTTTCTGAATTGTTACTCTGTTTTCTAAATTGTTGTGTTTTCTGATTTTCTTTTTTTCTGATTTGTTCATTTGTTTTCAGAATTGTTGTGTTTTCTGATTTGTTTTTGTGTTTTCTGATTTGTTATTTTGTTTTTTGATTTGTAATTTTGTTTTTGCACTTCTCAGCCACCACAGTTTTCCAATTACTGTATGTAGTTTCAAACCTACTGCAAGGTCAGGTTTCATCCCATTCTTCAGGATTTTATAGATTAATAAATACTTCTGAATGTAAAGCAATCGCTTTTGATTTGCGATCCAGCTCGTGACAATAATCACGATGACAGAAGAAATTTTTTTACAGCATGTCAGTGTGGTTGGTATCTCTGTTATCATTTAACAGTACCTAGAAACATGAAACACAAGGACGCTTTGTCTTTGACATCTAGAGGATCCTCTAGATGTACAGGAAGTGCACAGGAGAGGATGTGAACATTGCAGTATGCAGCAATAAACTAGCCTTCAGCCTCGTTCTTCTGCCCGTTCTTTTTAATTACATCAATTACGTTAAGCGGCCATGAATGAGTTATTTCTTTTTTGTTAGAGAAAATAAATTTCAGTCAGTTGTAGTACATTTCTAATTGGAAATTAAATTGAAATTGAGTTCCAGCATTCACTGATTTGTTCAAGACTTTCGAGGCATTTCTATTCCAAATCTTTATCTTCACATTTTAATTTGTAGAGGAAGACTGTAAGAATGAATGAGACTAA
The DNA here is from genome assembly GCF_030014155.1 of Tachysurus vachellii. Lineage (NCBI taxonomy): Eukaryota > Metazoa > Chordata > Actinopteri > Siluriformes > Bagridae > Tachysurus > Tachysurus vachellii. The sequence continues at coordinate 20,923,994 of NC_083472.1, forward strand.
TAAAAGATGTTGACTAAGCTCCCTTTGTGACCAATTTAAAATGTGCAAAGCAGCTGATTTGTTGATGAGTTGATGACTTATAATGGCAGCAACTATATGATGGAGAATGTACTGAGCCATCACGCCACAGTGCTTTAGTGAGACACTAATGAAAGCCCTGTGGCTGTGGGTATTTACTCATCATGACATAACATGCACAAAAAAATGACTAGGAAAGCACCTGACTGTGTTTCTCCATCTTGTTCTTGTACACGATCCGCTGAATGAATTTTGTCACATTACAGTAGAAATATTCTGTCATTTTTTCTGTAACAGCTAACCTGCAATTTAAATCAGTGACCTTTCTTATTTAGAACTTTTCAGAACTTAAAAAATAAATAAATAAATAAATAAATAATAATAATAATGTTAGCCTGTTACATGTAGTGTGATTCATAACCCTGTAAAGAAACATAGCCGAGAAACCATTCATCAGTCCAAAATATGTCTCACACTTAATAAGTTGCTTCCAGAAATCCATCAAGGTCTCATACAAAGAGTTTCAATACTGTCATTTGTTTCATGCCATTTCATAGAATAGCAAGCGTGTAAATGCTGACATTTCCCTCCCGAGGCAACCCTGTCACTGAACTATACTTGTTTTACTAACAATTTATAAGCTAACTCTGCGGAAAAATTACAAATGGCTAACCTGAGCTCATGAGTTTGTTCCTGAGCTCATTCAATTTCTGTCAATTGAGGGCAATATGGCTGAATTTATGCCTTATAGCTCACAAATGAACATGGTTTATAAACTTCTATCTGCTAGCAAATCATCATCCAGGATGAAAACATAGTAAACACAAAACCAAAATCCTTGAAAGCTCAATATCTACTTTTTAACTTACATTCGGACACAAAGGAACAGACTTGGAGCAAAAATTTTGTAAGATTTAGCTGTAGATGTTTTACATTTATTGATAAGGTTAAAAAAGATTACACAAAACACATACAGTTATAGATACAGTACATAAAAGTTATGGATCATTAGAAAGTCTTGAATGCAGCAGAGATTGTAGCTTATTGTAGCCAATGTCACACTTAGATCACTAGCATTAGCATTAAACTTTAGCATTAACGTAGAGTTTATAGCTATTAAATGAAATTATTAGACCTCCTTAATGGGAACAATAAATTTTTATAAAAGCTTTTGTAATACAGCTTCATTTATAGTATAGCTTCATACATGCTTGGGTTTTGTTCAAAATGTAATTGTATAGTTATAAGCTAAATCTGAATTAACCTTCAGCCCTAGGTCTCGTTAAGATGTAAATATAAATTCGGGCTAGCATTAAAGTGTTGTGCTATAAATGCCAATTTCTCTATTTTAGAATTCAGAGAGCTGGAATATCAAAATTGTAATGTGCCCTATCTTAAAAAGCTTTTCACCCTGATAGAACATTATAATACACCGGTCACAACACAGATATCAGTCACTGTTGGCCGATCAATTTAGCTCTAAACTAAAGCCCAGAGTCACAACACAATCTCAGTCATCTGTCACTGGAATCAGCTTCGGTAGACAGCAGGGTGCTTGGGTTCAATCCACACTCATTAAAATCCAATACAAAACAATTACTGTATCACGAACTTGATTTAGCGCTAAATGACTTTTTAAACGGATGAAATTACGAAGGTGGCAGACTAAGGAAGACGATAAGTTTATTGCAATAGAGCAGTGATATTTTCAGGCTCTGGGACGTTAGGAAGAGTATGTAGAGAGCACCAGTTAAATGAGTGAGATTTTCAGATTCTATATATGAGAAAAGTCTTTATGGTAAGCGAAGTCTGGATTTGCTTGTTGTCTGTTCATCCATCATGTATTCTAGTCTACTCATTATGCTTTCTCTGTATTTCTCTCCTTCTGCCTCAAAGACAACATTCTTAAACAAACTGATGTACTGATAGTTTCTCCGACAGGAAAATTGAAGAAAATAAAAGTAGCGGTGGCTATCGTTGAGTCTGCAGAAACAAAAAAAATCCCACATCGTCGACGTTTCATTAACATCACAACACAAGAAAACATCCTATTGTGTCTCCTCTGCGTTTTTCTATTGCTCTTAAAAATAATCGAACACTTTTATTAAGTATGCTATTAAGATTCAACAAAAGAAAAGTACAAAACAAGGAGTAATAAAAATACATTCACATAATTAAGCATAGAAATAAATGCTGCAACAACAACAACAAAAAAAACATAAATGATATGAATGTGGTTGGTGATATTAAATGGGATCTTAATACATGAGTAAAAACATAATAAGCTGTGATTAATTACTACAGTGCCAGTGAATACTGTGCTTTGCTTTAGAGGGCAAGGATGTCAGTGCTAGTGGTGCTATAATAAGAAATGATATAATAAATAAATGTTTATACACTTGATGCAGTCATTATTGGAGTAGCATTTTTTATAATAAAGAAAAAAATGACACTCCTAGGATCAATGGCAGATCACTTTATGTGCCATTAAGATTCAGTGCGCTGTCTAAAATGAGATTAAATGTAAGTCGCTCTGAATAAGGGTGTCTGCCAAACGCTGGAAATAAAATGAAATAAATAGATGTGAAAATAAACAGTTTGTCGAGAGAACATATCTGCTGTTACAATAAAACCACTAACAGGTGATGTGAATAACATTGATGATCACATTTCAAGAGTTGTGGATGTATTGTGCGGCAACAGAACAGTCAGTTCTCGAATTTGATTGTTGGAAACAGGAAAACTGAGCAAGCGTGAGGATCTGAGTGACTTTGATAAGAGCCAAATTGTGATGGATAGACAACTGGGTCTTGGAGATGTTGGAGGGAAATCTTGGGTCCCGGTATTCATGTCGAAGCTTGGTTAGAGACCAAGTGCATCCCTTCATGCCATGATATGGGACGTGGTAGCTCAATGGTTAAGGTGTTCGACTACAGACCGGAAGGTCATCAGTTCGAATCCCAGGTCCACCAAGTTGCCACTACAGGGCCCCTGAGCAAGGCCCTTAACCCTCAATTGTATACCCCTCAGGTGTATAAACTGAAATAAAAAATGTAAGTCACTCTGGATAAGAGTGTCTGCTAAATGCTGTAAATGTAAATGTAAATATGCCCTAACGGCCTTCAGACACTGCAAAAAAATGTTCAGGAATGGTTTGAGAAACATGACAACGAGTTCAAGGTGTTGACTTGGCCTCCAGATTACTACGATCTCAATCTGATTGAGCTGTCTGATACTTTGGTTGCGCTGGACAAACATGTCCGATCCATGGAGGCCACACCTCACCATGGATACCACAGCACGCCTTCAAATATATTGTAGAGTCCATGACTTTATAGATCCAAGCTGTTTTCATGGCATTTGGAAATCTACACAACATACAGTAATGCAGGTGGTTTTAATGTTATGGCTGATTGGATTACTTTAAGGCTATTCTTTATTAAAGGACCATTTCCTGAACTACAAAAAAAAAAAAATATGACTTAAATTGTACATATATTATCTTTAAAAACCTGAAAAGTTTATAATTTCATCTAGTAGTCTAAAACGTAAAGCTCTTTTGATGCAATTTGTCTTGCCACTTTCATTTCAGCCAAAGGCTCTAAGCATAAAAGCAGGTCAGGAAAGACCATGAATCATTTTATCTTGACAAATGACTCACAAAAAATAAAAAATAAAGCAGGGACAGACTTCACCTCCTTATAATATATTTAATTCAGTATTAAGGTAAAGATGAGATACATTTCAGTTATGCAAAGAATTAGAAGCTGCAACTGAAATACTGAAAGCCTTGGTAAGGTCTATAAGCAGAAATTACATTAACACCCTTCATTTCCCTTTCAGTATCATTATGCTCTGTGTTGTTATGAGGTAACATCCATGGAAAGCAGCTCTGTCACGGTCAGACACCCGACTGTCCTCAACGGCGTAAAAAGGTCTTCAAAATTCACTCAAGCGTGACTTTCCCGCAGGGGACCGAGTGTCCTAGCACCGAATGAGATCATTAAAATAATCAAATTACAGCTGCAGAAGCAGCAGAAAGCAAGGAGAATTACCAAATTTGTTCTAATACGGCCTTTACACCGCCGAAGGACGGAATGGAAGCGTTAGGGTTTAACGATTACCAAGGGAGTGTAAAGTAATAGTGAATTGTCACAAAATCTTCCGTTTACTGAGTTTAGAATAAAAGCATCCTAATTTCATGATTTGCTTGAAAATGATGCTAATTAAATATATTGCTTTTCACTTATATGTGTAAAGCACTTATATTATATATATATATAAGGGGGCACGGTGGCTTAGTGGTTATGGTGTTCGCCTCACACCTCCAGGGTCGGGGTTCGATTCCCGCCTCCACCTTGTGTGTGTGGAGTTTGCATGTTCTCCCCGTGCCTTGGGGGTTTCCTCCGGGTACTCCAGTTTCCTCCCCCGGTCCAAAGACATGCATGGTAGGTTGATTGGCATCTCTGGAAAATTGTCCATAGTGTGTGATTGCGTGAGTGAATGAAAGTGTGTGTGCCCTGCGATGGGTTGGCATCATGAATGAATGTATATATACATATATATATATATATATATATATATATATATATATATATATATATATATACATATATATATATATATATATATATGTGTACAGTATATTTATAGCCAATCGCAGTTAGTACATTTTCTCATATAATGATCATTTGTTTTTTTTTTATATCAAATCTGCTTTTCATTTCTTCAGGTATGTTGAAAATGAAATGGAATTTCCCCAGCGTCCTCGCTGCGTTCGCCATCGTCACCACCTTCACCTCAGGGAATGTGTTCATTTACACCGATAATTGACTACTTATCAAAATCCGGGCAATTAATTATGCTAAATGCAAATGTTTTTCATTAGATCTGTTAAATTATGAACACACCATCAGTTACATGGAGCTCTGTGGAGATTACAGACGATTTGATTTTTGTTAATGAATCCAATGTTGCCGTTTCTCCCTCTCATTTTTTCATTAATTGGATTACGATGAAGTTAATGTTATGGCAAAAAATTTAATAAAATCAAACTTTTCTATTCTTTCTTTCTCATTTCTCAAAAATCATGACGGTAATTTGTACAAATGCCTATTTAGTTGTTTTTTTTTGTTGTTGTTTTTTTTTATATACAGTATCAAGCAAGCTGCACATAAAGCTAATACATTCACACTGCACTACAGACATGTCCTCACTGATCAGCCATGTTCATTATGCAAACCCTTCACTCATAGACTGACCTAATTATAGAAACCAACATGAGAAAGGAAGAGAGGAAGAATTCAGGTACAATATAGCTGACATTTTAGAGGAAAAAGTGAGAAAAAAAAGTGAGACTTTTATTCTTCACCAGTGATGCCAAGCTGTCGTTATAACTGTAATGTTTTTTTCCCAGAGTTTCAGCAGACATTTTTAGACACATTAATCATTACAGGGCCTAATGAATACTCCAAGGTGTTTGTATTAATTAGCATTGCCGTCTTGTATATTCGCAAATTTGCACCTGGTCGAGGTCACCTTCCAGAGCAGGAGAGCGTTAGAGACACACCCAGAAACTCCCAAATACTTACAAGATACCATTCTGTTAGGTTAGAAAATGGGGAATTTTTATTTTCGCTAATGCAAATGCTTCTAATTGTAGGGCAATGGTTGCTCAAGTGGTTAAGCTCTGGTGCAGGATTGGATTTCAAGATCCAGCACTGCCAAGCTGCCAGTGTTGGGCCCTTAACCCTTTTGGCTCCAGGGGTGTATGTACAGTATCATGGCTGACCCTGACTCTGACTCTAACCTCCAAAACTTTAAATATGCAAAGACAGATTTTCCCTGTGCTGTAATGAATATGCATGTTGTATAAAGTACTACAAAGCAATACTTCAGTAAAAGTACAAGTATCGTACTAGAAAAAGAATTCAAGTTTATTTGTATAGCGCATTTTACAATGGACATTGTCTCAAAGCAGCTTTACAGAACATAAACATAGAGCAGAAGGTAAACATAAGGAGAAGTATAAAGAATTAATATAATAAAAATTCAAGATATATAGTTCACTGTATGTATGTATGTATGTATGTATGTATGTATGTATGTATGTATGTATGTATGTATGTATGTATTTATCCCCAATGAGCAAGTCTGAGGTGACTCAGTGTCACAACCGGGATGGAAGGAGACAGACCCGTACGCAGGATAGCTTCAAATGAAGGGGGTTTAATAAATAAAGAAGACATAGACAAAAAAATTACGATAAATGAAACAATACAACTGACGACATTTAACAGAGACTAGACATGACAAGGGGTACACGCAACTAATGATCCGACCTGCCATCGGCAACGCGGCTCACTTAAATATAAAACACAATGATGACACAATGAGGAGCAGGTGTGGTGACAGGGAGGAGCAGACGAAGGCGGGGCAGACACGTGACGAGGAACAACAACAAATGCACATGGCCAAAAGTCCGGGCTGAATCATGAGGCACTCAGGCAGCAGTGGCAAGGAAAAACTCCCTTAATTTGGTAAGGAAGAAACCTTGAGAGGAACCAGACTCAAAGGGGAACCTCATCCTCATATGGGTCACACTAGAGGGTGTGATTACAAATACACAGTCAAACAAATGCTGTATTAGTGTAAGGATCACATGGTGTTCAGATTTCCTCTTAGTATCAACTGAGTCCAACTGGAGCTGGTAGAAGTGAAAGTTACCTTTTAGAATATTACTTAAGTAAAAGTCTTAAAGTATCTGATACTGTATATACTGTACTTAAGTATCAAAAGTCATTTTCTGATATTTAATGTACTTAAGTATTTGAAGTAAAAGTAAAAAGTAAAATTTCAGTGAAAACTTCATCCGGTAGGAAGAATCTTTCATTCCAATGTACAGAAACATTTCTTGCAAATACGGCCACGAGTGTATAACGTTATCTTCTTCACCCTGTTCACCGAGTTCACCACTACCGTCGGGGTGGTCGTCTACGATAACGGGAGGTCCTCCAGTAGGTGCTTCCATGGCAGTTTCAGTTGTGCTTCCTCCTCCTTTAGCAACATTACGCTGAAATAGAGTGTGCGGAGCTGCGTAATACAATCAACAGTAGGAGCAGTGATTTGCCAAACCTCCCTTATTGCAAACATTTCTTCTGATTTTATTTTGTAGTAACGAGTAACGAAGATGCTTAATGGAAAATAGCAGAGTAAAAGTATACATTTTATCTAGGAAATGTAGTGGAGTAAAAGTGAAAGTTGACATAAATTTAAATAGCGAAGTAAAATACAGATACGTGAAATTTCTACTTAAGTACAGTAATGAAGTATTTATACTCCGTTACATTACAACACTGTGTATATGTGACATAAATAAAGGCTTCTTCTTCTATTTAGCTTCTGTCTTCTAAAATGATTAAGTACCTTGTATTTTTTTTACCACTACATTGGTGTTCCATTAGTAAACCAATTGGTATTGGTAAACAAATGAATTATGTTATGGCCATTTGTGAGTTTGATATAATAGAATAAATGAAATATTCATTCATTCATTCATTCATTCATTCATTCATCTTCTACCGCTTATCCGAACTACCTCGGGTCACGGGGAGCCTCTGTCTATCTCAGGCGTCATCGGGCATCAAGGCAGGATACACCCTGGACGGAGTTAATGAAATATATATATATATATATATATATATATATATATATATATATATATATATATATATATAATTTTAGATGCTTATGCATCTAACAAGTTTTTGTCGCTTCTCAGAGAGCAGAAAATTTTTCATGAATATTTTCTCCCTAGTAAGCCAGGAAAAAATAGACATGCTTAAGAAAAAGTATAAATTCTTAAAGCCCGGAGTGTCTGTGTCATATGAGTCATTAACCATCACTGTTCTATGCCAATGAGACCTGATATAACGCATTGCTAATAAATTGATTCTAGAGATATTAGATGGTTGAAATCTAATATCACCCCCAGCCATCACTGTCTTGTGACATTATCCGTAGCATTTAGATAATTAGTCAGTAGCTAAATTAGGCTGGTAAGGTATTGATTTTTCCCTGCTTGTAATTTACCCGTTAAAAAAAATCACACTAACAGATTTATTCCTCCAGAACTGCAAGGCAAGCCTGTAGCAAAGACAGGAAGATTTTCACCATGTTCCAAGTTTTAGAGTGACTCCAGGAGTCGGGAACTGCTTGGTGGCAGTGGCAACTGTGAAAACTTTGCAAACTACTCACTCACTCACTCATTTTCTACCGCTTATCCGAACTACCTCGGGTTACGGGGAGCCTGTGCCTATCTCAGGCATCATCGAGCATCAAGGCAGGATACACCCTGGACGGAGTGCCAACCCATCGCAGGGCACACACACTCTCATTCACTCACGCAATCACACACTACGGACAATTTTCCAGAGATGCCAATCAACCTACCATGCATGTCTTTGGACCGGGGGAGGAAATCGGAGTACCCGGAGGAAACCCCCGAGGCACGGGGAGAACATGCAAACTCCACACACGCAAGGCGGAGGCGGGAATCGAACCCCAACCCTGGAGGTGTGAGGCGAACGTGCTAACCACTAAGCCACCGTGCCCCCCACTTTGCAAACTAGATGATGGATTTTCTTTGTGATTTTAACTAATCATCACAACCATTTACATTATTTATAAAGTCTTAGATCTGACATGGAGGAAGGAGGCAGGGTATCCAGGCTTTCAGACATTTGGACGCATCATTTATTGATTTATGTGTTGATTGGTTTGTTGCTTGATTTACTGTAGAGATAATTGGAGTCTACATTTTTTGGGTGATAATGTGTATTAGAGTACTCTGATGATAAATTACAGCTTCTATGCAAAAGTTTCATAGGTCTGTCAAAAAAAAAGGAAGCAAACATTATTGCATGTATAATAGTGTGTAAAGATAATAAACTTGGTATATCACAGAAGCCTAATGTAAATGCTTTTTTACTAATGTAAAAGTGTTTAAAATCGCCCGTCCCTGAACTGAGCGTTCTGATAAAAGGAGAGAAAAGAGGTAGAGAGCATGAAAGCTGATCAGTGGCTTCCAGGGCAGGTAGGACAGCAGAACAAAGCTGCTCTTCTTCAATTCGAGACAGGTAGTACAAGGGGACAGGACAGGACAGGAAGTTCACATTGAGTCCTGTGATGAAGCAGCATTGAGAGGAAAAAACCCGGTGCATTTTTCACTGTCTTGAGTGAGTTTAAAAAGTCTGCTGACTTATAGTTTGAACATTACCTTATGGCTGAATCCAAAGAACTCTGAGTAGAAACTAGGTGTGTGTGTGTGTGTGTGTGTGTGTGTGTGTGTGTGTGTGTGTGTGTGTGTGTGTGTGTGTGGTTTGAAACACCAGGAGGTATTCTGTAATGAGCAGGGTGGTGGATCCATCACCGTCTCCTGCAGACGAAGGCAGCACAGGAAGCGCATTCTTTATGACACTGCTGCCATTATCACAGCTAACACGCTTTTCCTACTGATTCCTCTACACCAGCATGTAGACGCATTCATCTTTCTCCTTTATTCTCCAACAGCAACACAAATACAAGAGCAAGGGTGATGAACTTCTCTGTAATTTCATAACCGTTTGGAGAGACATTATGCTAATAGCCTGCAGCCCCCGGCGTCTGTATAAGCATTTTAGCTCGGCGCAGTATTAAAGGGAAGTCCTCACGAAATTTGATATCAGATTTAAAATGGGAAGCAGATAAGGGCCATTTGAGATCGTTTGCAAAACTGCTTTACACCTTTGCCCTCGCTGCTGTATCAAATCACACTTATTTAAACATTATGGCAAAAACAATAATAATTCTACATGGAAAATATACACAAGGACATAAAAATATACAGTAGATGCTAGCAATACTATAGGGCTTTATGGGGTCTCAAATATGTACATACAAATACAGATAGACGCTTATACTTTACACACACACATACACCTATGCTCACGTACAAACTGCTGAGAGCGCTGTAGGGAAGAGGCAGGAGCCGTCGTGCTCCACTAAGTGGAAAACTCGATCTTCTTACCTCAGCAACTTCTTACAGGGAAGCTCAGTGGAAGGACATATGCGCTTGAGAGAGAGAGAGAGAGAGAGAGAGAGAGAGAGAGAGAGAATGTGGTGGTGATTCTAGTTGTTGACTATGTGTTACTGTACGGTGAGCAGCATTGTTACTGTATACTATAACATTATTCTCATGCTGAAATGAAGGAACTTTATTTATCTAGTATCAGATACACTTAAGCCAGGGGTCGGCAACCTTAAACACTCAAAGAGCCATTTGGACCTGTTTCCCCACGGAAAAAAAACACAGGGAGCCACAAAACCCTTTTGACATCTAAAATGAAGAGAACACTGCATATATCGTTTTTTACCTTTATGGAAAGTATAGAAAAAGCTGTAGTGTGTTGCATTTATGAAATCAATAAACTGCTACAGAGTAAACGAAATTTTATTTCTGCAAGCAAACAAAAATATTTTGATCAGTTTGAACTAACCTTAACAAAAAAGACGCTGGGTTGAAAGTTACTTTCAAATAAAATGTTCAATGTCTAATTGAGTCCTCTTCGTATTCATGACATCGAAATTTTAACTTTCCGGCTGCAGCGAACCAAAAATGCGTCTGCTTCTGTGTGTCGGATTTCGCAAGTCGGCGGTTATGATGCGTATTTTGAGCGACAAAAAAAATGAAACACGGTTTATTTTAATGTTACAAAAGCATCATAATCTTAGAATTTAGAATTACATTTTTTTTTAAAAAACTAACTAACTAAAATAAATTTCAATTAAATATTTATTTTCCAAATCTACAGGGAGCCACAGCAGAGGGATGAAATAGCCGCTTGCGACTCCGGAGCCGCGTGTTGCCGACCCCTGACCTAAGCAAACAGGATGCACGTGAGCTAAATTTGAAGTGTTTGTGGTTAATCCAAGATATAACACAACATTTTCAAAATCCACTGTAAAACTCTACTAAATTCAGTAGAATTTAGTTTCAAATTAAAGGGGCCCAGGTGCGAAAAGATTAAGAAGCGCTGACGCATAGAATGACATTTGAGATGCAGCTTAGAACTCATGTTACTTTAATAAATTAAAAGAAAAATGATTTAATTGCTGATTATGTAGCCTATTTTTACTTAGATATAGCTGTAATAGTTTGGTATTTTGTGTAGTTTTACGCAGGTTGTTTTATTTAAAAAATAAAAACGCTGGTCACGCGTCATCGATCAAAATAATCATGCAGGTAAAAGTCAAGTTCATAAATCACATGACCTGCTCTCTCTGTCACACAGTTGTGGGTGTGAGAGCTTCCTTATGATGGTGTCAACTGTTGGTCACCCTCATTCATTAATCTATCTCTCTCTCTCTCTCTCTCTCTCTCTCTCTCTCTATCTATCTATCTCTTTAGCTCTATTTCCTCCATTTTCTCTTCCTTCCTCTCTCTCACTATCTCTGTCCGTTTTTGATTGTCATTCAGTCTCTAGTTCCACGTTTTATCTCTCTCTTTCCCTCAAATCTCTCTCTCCTCTCTCTTTCTAGCATCTCTGTCTCTCACTCTCCAAGCATTCTCTGTCTTTCTTTCGTTGTCCATGAATGATGCCCATGTAAAGATTCTGAGTTGTGCTCTCAGATGTGTGCGATATTCTTCAGCGCTTATCTGAAATGATCGCCACCTTTCTTAAGAGCGCTATATCCGTCGTCATATCCCCATGAACTCTTTTCTGAGATTTTTGCAGTGAAAATTAGTGCAATTTGCATTTTATATGCCTTATGAAGCCTCAAATGAGCGTCGCCTTGGAAACAGTGGCATTACATAGCTAAGCTCGGAGTTAATTATTTTTTCTCTTTTAAGGGAAAGACGGTGGACTGTGTGATTATAAGTGTCAAACTACAATATGCAATGGGAGGACTACTGCCACATTGCGCCAATCAGACTTATTATAGCAGGATGACAAGTCACAATAGTGCCAGTCAATGTAGTGGAAAGTAGCTATTCCAATGGCGGCCTTGTTCACACGGCAGGCCTATATATAGACATATAGTCCAGCCCTTATGGAACGTGCCGTGGAACAGCAATTAGTGGATAATCAAATCACACTCCTTCTGTGGTCAGATGACAAGCATGCTATTTAGCTCGTCAGAGATGATGTGTGAGGTGTCCCTCCAATCCTCGAGCGGTTGGGTTTTGGATGACACGTTGAAAACTGGATTGTCACAGGGTGGAGGAACTGTCAGCGGACTCTCAGGCTCTCGGTACTTCTTGCAACTTGGGAAAGTGTGTGTGCGTGTGCAAGTGTATGTGTGTGTGTGTGTTGGCTGCTCATTCAATAGCATTTTCTGTCCGCGCTTGCCCTGATGACACCTTCCTTTCTCTAATCACCAAACGCTTCCACCTCGCTGGTGAAAAAAAACAAGAGCGTTCATTAAACTCCAGGTACTTGCCATTTGCACGTCTGCCCACCGCCATGGCGATAAACATCACGTTGGAGAAGCAGTGTGATGGAGCCTCCAATCACCGGCTCTCTCCATTCAGAGCACACCTGCATAATTGCCACATCTGACCTTTTCCAGGCTGTCTGAAGCGAGAATGAGCACTCAATCGAGCCACGGTATAAATAGCGGCTCGTTACATCGCTGCCGAGGTATAAAACAAAGCCTGATTCTCATACCCGCTTTATTTCATCAGTGGCACACCTTTCCAAATGACAGTCGGCTCATTTTACCTGCTAATGTGCGGAATCTGAACGCAAGGATTCATCAGACTAGCTAATATCTTTGAGGAAAGTCGGTGCAAATCAATTCTTGTGTAAATCTGACCTCATTTGCTCCGGGGGGTGTGTGAGTGCGTGTGCGTGAAGGGGTGATTAAGGAGTCAATTCAGTAGCATAATTCAATTCTAAATCCCCCCCATCTCTAACAAACACCCCCACCTTACACCACCACCACCGCCACCGCCGCCCCATAGTAACGATCCTCTGTGTAACTAACGCAGATTACTGACAGCCATTCCCTAAGTAGGGCAGGAGGAAGAAAAAAAGTTTCCTGTCGAAAGCAGCTCCAAGCCTTAATCCATAATTATCCTCAAAGCTCGGCAGCTATCTGAGAGCTGATATGCCCCTGTGTCAACGCACGAGAGATTTCTCCGACGTATAAGCGAGCGTTAGCCAAACCGATTTTCAAGAGAACATATGCAAAGCATGCAAAGAGCTCGCAGAACACATTCCACTAAATACCGTCTCACACACACTCACAAAGAAAAACATGACCCAGTGTGGATCGCAATTCTGTGTGATTAGCGAGGCTTATGGTTTTGAGCTTATTACAACAGATTACCCAGCCCTTTTACAAGCTAAATAATTCATGGGGTAAGATTTGATAGCTCGCTTCCTTTTGAACAGGATTTGCCACACGTGTGACAATGCGATATATATCTACTTGGCAACACATTGTTATGAGGAAAGCGAGGATAAAAGACAGTGCTGGGAGAACAAGAGGGTCGTATAAATGCGCCACGGACAGCCATAATAAAACCTGTGTCTTTTCATCTGCGCTAGAATACACGCAGGATTTAATCTTACACAATCACTCGAAAAGAGAACAAGTATGAATACAAGTATTCTTCAAACGGTGTAATAATGAGAGAGAGTGTGGGAGGATGGTGGGTGTTTTAATATCAGAATTAATGAGGGTTAGAGCAACCAACGTGGATGAATATAGGATATATATATATATGTGTGTGTGTGTGTGTGTACACACTACCAAAATTTGTGAGTGTGTGTAAGGGAAGCGTTCTCCTGTTAACAAAATAATGGGATACCCCTGGAAACTGTGGCCCACACATGAAAAGCCATAGAGTCATTAAAGAACAGATTTGCAAGCAAACACACACACACACACACACACATAAACACATGCACCAAATTCTATAAAGCTAGAACACTAAGTCATTAGAACCACACTGTTAGTACAAACACTACAAATGAAGAAACTTACACATATTTCTAACAATATTATGTTTAGTTCCAACGTTTATCCTGTTGTCATGGAGTAATAGGAATTAATGCAGAGAATAGAAGAGAATAGAGAAGAGAAAGTTTACACGTCTTCACATCAGGTCAGGAATAGTTATTATTACACACCAGCTTTCTTTAATTTATGATCAATTATAATTCATAACAAGCTATTTAAAAATTTTACATTTAGGATAAAAGGATTGGTGAGAATGCGTATGTTTCGACCTCAGAGAAGGACATGCGGAGATGGTGCGCAGCCGTGCAGTTGCGTGAAGCGTGTTGTGGAGATAATGAGGTGCAAAGCCTTTTCCCATGTTTGAAATTCTATCCTTTCTGCAATTGGAAGATGCAGTGACCTTATGAACCAGATGAGCAAGAGCATTTTGAATACACTGTAGAGGAGATATCACTTAAAAACAGAGACGATAACTAGAGAATGCAGGAAATAGTCGTCGAGTAGTTTTTGTAGTCAGGAAAGATTTTATTCTTCTGAAACTTTAAGAAGAAATCTGACGGTTTTTGGTGGTCCTTGTGATGGGGTTGTCAAGTGTTTGCAGGATGTACCGTGGCCTCCGCTAGTTAGAAACTTTAAATGATGAAGGTGTCCTGTGTGCATAATTGGTCCTAAAAGCTAAGTTCTTGTCAAGGTTGAGTTTCAGATTGCAGTAAAATATGTTTAACAAAGTATGATATCTAAAGAAAGACCTAACAATGTGGTAGACAGAGAAAAAAAAACAATAAAGGTGTTTGTCATCAGTGTAACCATGAGAACTGCTCACTAAACCCAGCAATGTAGTAGGAAAAAAAAGTGGACCACATCCTAACCCCTGAGGGACTACAGCAGTAAAGCTGTGAGGTGTTGAAACTAAACCGCTCAAATCCACGTGGAAAGATTGATCCTGTCGGCATGTTAAGAACCGGGCCACAACTTAGCTCGTATTACCAATGTGACCAATAAAGATGACATACTGTAAACAGTCTGAGGAAAGACCCCAGCGGTACATCATATTGTTTTAGCACGGTGGACTAATAATCCTGCTGGACAGGCTCTTTATTGGTCTCACTAGACAGTTGAATGGAGTCACTTTATTAGTTGGAACTATTTAATTATGTTTAATATTCTAAGTAATTAAAGTAGATCTCTGTTTGAAAGTTACAAGAACTGAACTGTGGGATAAAGGAAATGCCATTATGGCTCAATTGTTTTGAATCCAGGTGAAAAATTAATTGAAAAGATTCAAAAACAATTAAATGAAAATATTTGAACTGATCACTGTCAAGACACTGGTTTGCCTCCTGGTGGTTCTCAGTGCCACGGCCCTATCGCGGTCGATTCCCATGCAGGGAGCTAACCCAGCCACGGAAGAGTTCACTTTCAGTGCCAGTCCCAAGCCCAGATAAAATAGAAGACACTGGGATATCCTTAAATATGGCACATAACATTTCATGGATCTCAGGATCGTGACTTTTAGTTACTGTTTGTACAGAGTTAAAGACTTTTCTCAAGAATAGTGGGTGTCTGTCAACCCTCCATTCTCTAGCACCAGAACCTTATACACTGCGCTTTTTACTGCCAGATCATTTGTTATTTTTCTGTCTATGATGCAATAATAAATACAGTGACACACAGCCTGCTAAAAAACAACTGAGCCAACAACTGTCCAATTATCTTTGGTCCCTCTAAAATGGGTAATGTGTATAAAAGGACTGTCCTTTCTATATGCTTTGCCAATCTAGTTATAATACATTTCTTTGAAATAAACCTGACATTCTGTATTCTATCCTCATGCTGCATTTTAAATTCAATACACATAGAAGGATAGGAACACAGAGCCAAATTACGAAAGTTACGATCTGCTGTCGCTGGTTACATAAAGTACTCACGCAGGGTCGGCAGCACAGTTCATGCAGGCGTTTGGCTTTGAATGCTTTGGATATTTAGCACCATATACTGTATGTTCACATAACAGCCTTGGGAAAAAAATGTTTTTTTCATCTGACAGATTTCATTTTTGACAGTTGATGGAGCTGAACAATTTACATTTTAAAGCAAATGAAAATAAAGAGCAGGGAGAAACTTTATTCCTGTTTTAGTTTACACACAAATTGTAGAATGTAAGTTCTACATAAAGATCATTTGGGAAAGTCATTATTTATTAATTTATGTATTTTCAAATAAAAATATTCATTAAGTGCTTAATCCAGGTCAGGGTCTTATAAACGAACAAACAAACAAACAAATAAATACACACATTTATTTATTTATTTATTTATTTATTTATTTAATTTATTTATCTGTTTATTTATTTATTTTCACAGGATTTAAATCATTAAAATATTAATTCCATAGGGTGCTATATTACAGTATATTCTATCTGTCTGTCTATCTATTTAAAAATATGTATATTTATATATATATATATATATATATATATATATATATATATATATATATATATATATATATATATATATATATATATATGGTAACCAATGATCTTACTTAACAAAAAATGTGATCCCATATGAATTATGACAATGAAAAATAATGAACGGTGGGATAAAAATTATTAAAATAAAATTTTGGGCACTTCTATGTCATTTACATGGTGCCAGGTCTATAAAGTGTTTATGCAATTAAAAAAGTCCCTTCAATAAACCATATTTCATAACTGCATTTTATTCTAGCATTATTTATTTTATCTGATGTTACAGTACATACAGACAGGTGCTTTTAAAATGTACACAAGTCACATACTGTATTACTTTAGTTCACTCCCCTGAAGTGAGACAAAACAGACTTTTTCTAGGAGAAAACGTCGAATATAAAATAATAAACTTCAAAGCTGACGATTCGTTCTCTCAGCTCATGCACCGGTTGAATGCTACTGTATAAAAGTAAGCCGCAAGCAGTAATCTAGGAAAGTGTTCAGACTCCATGTCCATGTAGTTCCCTCCTTCTTCCAATCTAAACACACTGGATTTCACCAGGTGCTACGGCTGTTTTTAGATCTGTAATTAGTCAACATCTGCTATCATGATGGAGCCCCAAATCACAGAGGAGGTGTATTGATAAGGGGTGTGTGATTTTCATGTAAGTTCAGCAATCAGGCTAGCAGATGTTCCACAACTACCAGCATCTCTAGAAAGAAAAAAAAAAGGTAAGGAAGCATGCCACAGACAGGTTTTATTATTTTGCGTGATCCTGTTTGCATATGAAACAGCAATGAATGTATAAATGATACATTGTGCCGTATGGTGCCAGGGTTCACTAAATATAGAAGAGATATGTACTCATCCACCCTCCCTCACTCTCTCCTTCTCTCTCAGTTTCTCTCTCTCTCATCTATATTCACGCTCTACATATTGAAAAGGTCTGTGCAACTCGAGCAGACCCTTGAAAAGCACTCTTGCCGCAATTACTGATTAATTACGGGGAATTAAAGCAATTACAGCTTTTGAAATATACAATTAACCATCACATTTCCTGTTGCAGTGCCGACTCGAAAATGTTCGAGATTACAATGCAATCATATATCTTACTGTAGTCTTAGCTCTCACGTTCCTCTGACATCAGGCTCGGCTACAGAAAGGTGTGGTTTTTTTTCAAAGGTACATTTCATTGTGTGATACATATTTCATTTGATGTAGACAAAGCTGATCGCTTTGCAGAGTAGGAGCTGAATTGCTGTATAATGTCATTCATTAGAATTTCAAACATACACTCCATTGCCACTTTAAGAAGGATTCCTGTAGCTCTGCTCATTTTTGCAATTATATAATCAACCAATTATGTGGCTGCAGCAGAATGCTTTAAATCATATTTACATTAAACATGTTTGAGGAAGTTGGTGGGAAAATCAGACCTCAGTGGACTGTGACATGGTCTCAGATGATCTCCTGTGATACAACAGTCTTTGTTGAGAATTTGTTGTGAAGAGGTGAACGATCAGAGCTGACAGACAAGGCTACAGTAGCTCAAACCCCAATCTCCATAACTGTGGTGAGCAGAAAAGCATCTCCAAATGTTCTCCAAACATGTTAAACTTTGAGTTGGGGTCAGTGGTTGCTCAAGTGGTTAAGACTCTGGGTTTTTGATCAGAAGGTTGGGGTTCAAGCCCCAGCACTGTAAAGCTGCCACTCTTGGGCAATTGAGCAAGGCCTTTAACCCTCCCTGCTCCAGGGGTGCAGTATCATAGCTCCCCCTGGGCTCTGGGCCCAACTACCTCATTTGAGATACGCAAAGAATTCCACTTTGCTTCTATGCCTCAATTCTAAATGGCCTACAGCAGCAGAAGGCCACATGGGGTTGCACTCCTGTTCAGCAGGAAGAGGATTCTTGATGTACAGTTGGTACAGTAAAGTTCAAGATGTTGGATCATTGATTGCAAGGTTGAAAGTTCAAATCCCAGTACCACCAAGATGCTATTTCTGCGCCCTTGAGCAAGTCCCTTAAGTGTTGTATTAATGAGATGAATAGAAAGGGCCTCTGCCAAATTCTGTAATGTTTTGTAACATATGATTGGAAAAAAAAGACCAAACAACATTTCTGGAATTCTACAAAATATTAATCTACATTCATAAAGAAAAAAAATCAAATAAAATTGACACTCCTATCTGTGCAGAGCCTGGTTAGCATCGCTATTAAACATAAAAACACATATAAGTAACAGTTGTTTGTCTTGAAGCAAAGTTCACAAGCGTTATAGCTCACGTAACATGAGGCTAGTGTTACAAATTCAGTTTTGTTAGCTGACAGTAGCTAATAACAAACTAAATAGTGTCATGCTTTATAATCAATGTTTTTTAGTTTGAACACTGGTTTGTTTGTTGTGGTAAATCGAGCCAGTGCATTGGTCCCCTTCTATGTTTATTATCTAAACATTGGACAAAGACAAAATGAACAAAATTCCCAGACAAAAACAAATTTTGTTGTATTGTATGTTCTGGAGGGGGGGCACGGTGGCTTAGTGGTTAGCACGTTCGCCTCACACCTCCAGGGTCGGGGTTCGATTCCCGCCTCCACCTTGTGTGTGTGGAGTTTGCATGTTCTCCCCGTGCCTCGGGGGTTTCCTCCGGGTACTCCGGTTTCCTCCCCCGGTCCAAAGACATGCATGGTAGGTTGATTGGCATCTTTGGAAAAATTGTCCGTATTGTGTGAGTGTGTGAGTGAATGAGAGTGTGTGTGTGTGCCCTGTGATGGGTTGGCACTCCATCCAGGGTGTATCCTGCCTTGATGCCCGATGACGCCTGAGATAGGCACAGGCTCCCCGTGACCCGAGGTAGTTCGGATAAGCGGTAGAAAATGAGTGAGTGAGAGTGATTGTTTGTTCTGCTATTATTTCCTAAGTTGTTGCATCATATGACAGCACGGTGGTCGGCTTTTTTTCATTTTGCTCCACCCATGGTCTTGGATCAGTGACTAATACAAGCTAGTGTGGCTAGCTGTTTGGGACAGCAGTATGACATGGGGATGTTATTTTTATTAACATGTATTCATATAATCTGATAGGTGCATTAGTGCATTAGTAAGATCTGAATTGTAAGAGATTTACATCCAGACACACTGACACAGTCTGGCTTTTTTTTTTTTTTTAAAAAATAGAGATTGCTCGAACCTGGAAAACAAGGCAGAAATGCTATGTGACAGATATGGGACTTCAGGTATAAAACTCACCGCTACACTGGGAGCTTAAACTGTTCTAGAAATGAGTGATGAAGGGATGACTGATCGAGATAGCAAAAGGGGTTGAAAAGTGAAAAGAGGTCTTATGAGGCATTCCGGCAGCTTTCCTCCCGTACTACTGCACGGGGATGGGGTGTGTTGCCTTCAGCTATGCTTGTGGACACACACAAACACAGACACACACACACACACACACCTGATTTCTCCCATTCTGAACTTTGTTTTATGCACTACATAGCATGAAAGCACACATTAGCATAAGCACAACAGCAAATCGCAGAAGTTTACTTCCTCACGTCTTGTTGCCTTTCAAAATACAATGACAAATTTTAAATCTAATGTATCATGGCAGTGTTCCCTTATGAGATTTCACTTAAAGCAACTGCTGTGCTAATGCACATTTCAAACATACGCATTCATGATGGATTGTGGTTTCATGCATCCTGTTTCTCAAGTCCCTAATGCTGTACCACAAACGACTGTGAAAACAACAAAAATCGGAGCTTTAGCTGCATTGGTGCTGTCATAAATCTTTCATAACTATGTTACAGGAATGACAGAGAGCTCTGTCTGGCCTGCGACACTGCGGACGTGACAGCCGGTCCCTCCTGCGCTCACCGTATAACGTAGATCTCTGGATCTCTGTTACCTGAATTATATAATGAATTATGATTTCTTATCTCTTTGCACTCTGTGAGACTTTCCTTATGTGTTTGTCTTTTCTTCTTTATTTTTAATTGAAACGAAAAATCAATTTGTGTCTCTAGTAAGCCTCTCCGAAATCTTTTTACTCAAAAGGGAGGGATTGCCTTGGAATGCTTACGTACACAAACGATTAAATATTCATACTCATCCTCAGTTAGGATTTCTGAGTCGGAAACATTTCTTTGCACTTTTCTGGCTTCTCTTATTCATGAAGGCAACGGTGAGCGTCCTCATGCCGCGTCTATATTATGAGTCATCCAGAAAGCAAATTAACGTTGAGCACACACTCTCTAAAAACACACACTTATAACAGTACAGGGACTTTTTTTTGATTAGAAAGGTCAGCAGGGCTTCTGATACTGCAAAGGTTGCACATATCCATTCCCTTATTCCCAGCGTAGCCGTTTTGTTTAATTAATACATTGTTTGCTATTAATACGAGTATGTTCAGAGCCTAGCCAGCCACTGGTTAAGTAAATGAGAACAAATCCGGAATAATGTCACATGTGTATCATTTCCCAATAATCGTTTCTTTCAGACAGGATTAATTTTCGACTTTGTGTGGAAAGGCAGGAAAAAACATCCTATTTTTGAACTCTTTCGTTGTGCCTTTTCTCTGCTGATTTTTTTCGTGTCTCTGACTCCCTGTGGAACACTTTAGCAGATAATGACCGAACGCTGTCTGTCGCCGCTCTGGTAATGACATCTAATGTGCCGAGCCGGCATAATGTGCATTACAAGTTGCATTGCGTTTAGGTTTGGAATATGCCTCCATGTTCTAATACCGGAGCTGTAGCAAGAAGCCATTATGGTAATGCAGCACCTGAGGGAAGCAGAGAGAGAGATCAGTCTTCAAGTGCTTATTACCGAAAGATGACTGTGTTTAATGAAAGCCGCACTATATGTGTGTGTGTGTGTGTGTGTGTGTGTGTGTGTGTGTGTGAGAGAGAGCGAGAGAGAGAGAGAGAGAAACAGACAGATAGACAGACAAACAGGGCCTCCTCCACCACCTTTCTCATCCACCCTCTTCCTCTCTCTTCCTTTTCAGTTTATCCTCAACCTCGACTCTTCTTCTTGCCTCTGTTTTTCACTTAAACATTAAACATCGCAGTTTACCATTTCATTTCATCTCTTTCATCAGATCCTCCCCTCTCATCTGTCACCATCCCTCTCTCTTATACCTCTCCTCTCACATTTGCCTACACCAAACACTGACAGCTTATATAACTCGGTTCCAAACTTAGCTACCCATTTGAACCATGGCTCCCATTTCTGTTTTTTTTTTTTCCCTCAATTACATGAGTCATATTCGCTATTATGCTTTTACACAAGGAAAGCAGCAATGGAGGACAAAGAGAAGATTAAAAAAAAAAAGAAATAGAATTTAATTATTTATTCCTGTCCCACACAGAGGGGTTTATGGGTGCACGAGAGGGAACACCACCGCAGTGAGCTAAAAGAAAGTGGTTGCTATCTTTCTGAAAGGTTTCTTTGGAACAGAAATATGGTAGGATCTTTAGGATTTTTCTTTTTTTTTTTTTTTTCACTGCTTGTTCTGGAGAAGAGATAAATTCACCATTCCTCCTTCTGACTTCAATTAATCTGTGACTAAAGAGAAAAGCTGGACGAGCCTAGGAAAAAAAACTGATCGAATGTTGCTTGAGTAAATATTTGTCAAAACACTCGTGTCACACAGTTGGCATTAATTAAGTCTAATTAATCACCTCGTTATCCATTATATTCACAGTCAAATACAAAGAGTAACTGCTGTTTTGTGTGGTTTACAATAAATACGGTAAATTTGAGCTATCCGTAAATAGCAGAGAGCAGAACGTTAAAGGAATTTAGAAGACTTTTAGATTTATTTATATCCAAAGAAATGAACTCTTTTTATTGATGTTTTCAACCTACTTCGCTATACAACATAAATAAACCTTCATTCATTCTTAGTAAGTACCTGGTCACTGTCATGGGGATTTAATTTAAATTTACTTTTACGGGCATTTGGCAGACTCCCTTATCCAGAATGATGTACAAAAGTGCTTTGAAGTCTGTTAATAAATTACCACTGGTTCACTAGATTACAGAAAAGGATACATCCATCAACCTTAAAAACTTTAAAAAGTTCATTCATTCATTCATTTTCTACCGCTTATCCGAAATATCTCGGTCACTGGAAGCCTGTGCCTCTCAGGTGTCATCGGGCATCAAGGCAGGATACACCCTGGACGGAGTGCCAACCCATCGCAGGGCACACACACACACACTCATTCACTCTCGCAATCACACACTACGGACAATTTTCCAGAGATGCCAATCAACCTACCATGCATGTCTTTGGACCGGGGGAGGAAACCAGAATACCCGGAGGAAACCCCCGAGGCACAGGGAGAACATGCAAACTCCACACACAAGGCGGAGGCGGGAATCGAACCCTCAACCCTGGAGGTGTGAGGCAAACGTGCTAACCAGGAAAAGGTAGATCTTCACCCGTCATTTGAAGTCTTCCAGTGACTCAGCTGTCCGGACATCTAGGGGAAGTTTATGCCACCACCTCGGTGCCAGAACAGAGATTAGTCCTGACGTATACCTACCTCTTACCCTGAGAGATTCTGGGACCATCAAGCAGTGCTGGTAGATCTGAGGGAGCGAGGTGCAGTGTGTGGAGTTATAAGAGCTTTGAGTTAGAAGGGTGCTGGTCTGTTTTTGGCTTTGTAGGCAAGCATCAGTGTTTTGAATCTAATGCATCATTTGCAGTGGACAAATTGTGTTCATAGGTAGACCTGCCAGCAGAAAGCTGCAGTAGTCCAGTCTTGAAATGACAAGAGACTGAACAAGTACCTGAGCAGCCGGTGTGGACAAAAATGGGCAAATCCTTAAGCGTGTCACATTAGCAACATACAAGGAAAAGGACAGTTGATAGTCCATGGTTACCCGAAGGTTGGCCTTGGCTGAAGTAGAGATCAGATCCTTGTGTAGGGATATTGTTTTAGGTTTTATTTAATTTAAGTTAATTTAGGGACATTAATTTAGGTTTCATGAATGAAACAAACCCATTCATTTGTTCATTGCTGTTCATAGGCACAGGCGAGTAGATGCAAACATAAAATAACTATAAATACAAGATTTTCCCACATACATCTTCTAGTTTAGATAGAATATAATTTCAAGTGATGTAAAGGAGATTATGGAACTGTAGGGCCAGAAATACTTCAATTGTTTGTTTGGTTTTTTTTCAGGACAAGGTGATATTTTTAAAACAGTGGTATCTGTATCTCTAAATTGTTCGTAGTCTGTAAGTGTGTGTGAGATTGCGCCCTGTGATGAGTTGGCATTGTGACCAACCTTGTATCCTGAGTCCACTGTGAAAGACTTTAGGTTCCTGTTAACCCTGCGTAGGATAAGTGATGGATATAAATGGATTAATGGATGGATGGATGGATGGATGGGTGAATGCATGGTCACACCCAATTCAGCTTTAAATCTGAATCTGAAATTTGGAGCACTTAACAGATACAGATATGGAGATTGGCATTGTGTTACACTCTTACTCCCTTACTGTGTTTATGTATTCCCGTTTCCCCGAACACACAAATCCAAAAGGAAGAGAGCAAACTTTAATTTTCAACACTGACAAAAATTGAGAAGAACTAACTGAAATTAAATTCACTTCATTTGTGCATCTGTGTTGTGTTATTTTTATTTTCGCACACAGCAAAGAAGGTTTAAAGTTTGTAAGTAGGTCACGTTTTTAAAGGTTCTGGTACGACTGCTATTCATTTCACATGTCCTCAGAGAAGACTTTTTAATCAGAACTACTAGGAACAAATCCCTCAAAAGTTGGTGTGAAAGGAAATGTCAGGTGTTCCAAGATGAAAACTTTTTTTTGTGCATTCTCAGTGAACCAACGACACAAACACCCTTAACAACTTTATTCTATTCCTCTCCTAATTGCCTGGCTCGGAATTCATCTCTGAATTCATCATTCCCGCTTTATTCCCCACTGCGCAACACATGCTCTCTCTCTCTCTCTCTCTCTCTCTCTCTCTCTCTCTCTCTCTCTCTCTTTTTCTCACTCTCTCTCTCTCTTCAGCTTAACCACTAGAGCCCTGATAAAATCAATGTTTAATTCAGATAGCTGGAGGCCATTGACAAAAACAGTGGAAGTCTTTCATCTACAAAGGGATGCTCGGAGACTTCTTGCAAATCTCTCAGAATTAACGCACTCGTCACGAGCTGTCCCATTTATTACACTGAGTGCGTGCTCTCGCTGACACGTAAAAGATCTGAGGAGCCTCACGTACAGATGCATTCGTCTCACATGCCGAATGAGTTCACCTCTTTGCCTCGGAGTGCGTATCTGCAGTGTAGACTTTCGCCTTGTAGGATGCAGTGACGTTTAGAAGGCTCTGTAGTGGACATGGGGACCAAGACGTATCTGTCCCTACTAACCAGATGTCTTTGGATTTATTTTTGTTCTCTACATGCAGTCTTCATTCAAGCATAGCCTCTACAATTGAATTCTAAACTTGACTCAACTCTGAACCTGGCTCCAGGTTTCACATGATACTTCAGTTCTACAATTCTAATTAGATTAGAATTGGAGTTCATCTCCAGGGCTAAGGTATCAAGCTAAGGTTTTTTTTTTTTACTTTTTTTTTTTTTAACATTTTAAATAAGATAGTGGTGAGTTAACAAGTGATAATAAATGCAGTTGTAAAATGCTGTGGTATAGAAGGAATAAAACATTTCTGAAAACAGAAGTGTTTATTGGAAATAATAATCGACTGACAACACATCGATTATTGTCCTAGAACAGAAAAGAAAATGTTTAATTCCTAATTTATTGCAAATGCGTTTTAAAAAAACTTAACGGGAAAATATAAGGGAAATCTGAGCAAATATCTCCATAAATAGAGAAAACGAGCACTTAAATTCATTAAGCAATTAAATTAATGTATTAAAAAAATGCATGAATATAAATAATTGCCTTTAAGATACAGACACAGACCTTTGACAGATTTCTTATTAATATGCATTCATTTATTCATCTTCTACCGCTTAACCGAACTATCTCGGGTCACGGGGAGCCTGTGCCTATCTCAGGCATCATCGGGCATCAAGGCAGGATACACCCTGGACGGAGTGCCATCCCATCGCAGGGCACACACACACATTCTCATTCATTCACACACTCACACACTACGGACAATTTTCCAGAGATGCCAATCAACCTACCATGCATGTCTTTGGACCGGGGGAGGAAACCGGAGTACCCGGAGGAAACCCCCGAGGCACGGGGAGAACATGCAAACTCCACACACACAAGGTGGAGGTGGGAATCGAACCCCCAACCCTGGAGGTGTGAGGCGAACGTGCTAACCACTAAGCCACCGTGCCCCCTCTTATTAATATGATACACAAAATTAAAACAAACAAACAAACAAACAAACAAACAAATAAACAAATAAATAAATAAATAACATTTTTGTTTTTGGGTTTTGTTTTGTTTTGTTTTTCTTTAATTAACATTTAAGATAAGATTACACATACAGTACCTATGACAAAAGAAGAATGTTTGGCTGGCTATATATATAATACAGTACTGTGCAAAAGTTGTGAGGCAGGTGTGAAAAAATGCTGTAAACAAAGAATGCTTTCAGAAATATAAATAATGAGTGTTTATTTCTGTCAATTTACAAAATGCAAAACAAAAGAAAAATCTAAATCAAATCAATATTTGGTGTTACTACCTTTTGCCTTCAAACCAGCATGAAGTGATGGCACGGCCCCCACAGAGCCCTGATCTCAACATCATCCAGTGTGTCTGGGATTACATGAAGAGACAGAAGGATGTGAGAAAGCCGACATCCACAGAAGATCTGTTGTTAGTTCTCCAAGATATTTGGAACAACCTACCAGCCGAGTTCCTTCAAAAACTGTGTGCAAGTGTGCCTAGAAGAATTGCTGCTGTTTTGAAGGCAAAGGGTGTTCACACCAAATACTGATTTGATTTAGATTTCTCTTTTGTTCATTCACTGCATTTTGTTCATTTATGAAAATAAATGTTTAACACTTCCATTTTTGAAAGCATTCTTTGTTTACAGCATTTTTTCACACCTGCCTAAAACTTTTACACAGTACTGTATATAAGAAACCCATAATAACAGTTCACAGTGTAAGGAAGATAAAAGAGCTAATGGAATATTCTTAAGATCTAGAAATAGCTTGCTTTTACTTCATTGCCTTATTATCATGCCATAACTCTATAAGTGATTAACAAATCCTCTGTATCCAGGTGTCAGGATCTGAAAGACAATTTAAAGATTGTCTTAAAGAATAGACTTCATAGTATTAAGAAGCCACACAGCACTGAGCACATATTAAATCATGGCATCAGCTTAGACAAATACACTCTTGCACACGCCCCAACCCCCAGATACACACAGCACCGGGTCCAATTCAAACATGCACATCTTATTACACTGTCTGCCTCCTGTCACCTGACCTGAGACAGACATCGTCATATTCATAAGCATCAGAGGCATAATTGAATAATTTCTGCCAGACTGAGTTATATCTCCAGGCCTCATACATCTCTGTCTCTGTGTGACAAGCCCAGGCGACAAGCCTCGCCTCGTATTAATGCTAGCTGAAGGGTACACACAGAGCCAATCTAAATTCATCACCTCCAGCGGGCTACTTTCAAAGCCTCGGCCATGGCGGTGACTCAATGAGCACGCATGTTGCTCTCCAAACACCACTGACAGCTAGGTCACTAATTGTAATACATCGTACTCTTGAAACGATCTGCTTACATAATCAAAAAAAAAACAACTCCTTTTTTTAAACAAAAAAATCACCTTTGGCTGTTGCAGAAGCATAAATAATGAACATTTTGTTAACAAGGATATGGTTTGTTGAACAAAGCATAAGCTTAGCATAAAAAGTGGCATTTGAAGTGCTTGTGAGTAATACAGATGAAAATGAACTTGCCCTTGAGTATTGAAGCGAGGCTGAGAAATCACAGAGAATCTGCGGCATGTACAGTACGCTTGGCTGAAGCTCATTCACAATACATATGCAGGAATTAAGTTCATATTTAATGATACGTACATGGCATCGGATACGAAGCCTGTGAGACCAAGAATGGCCAAGCTTGAGCGTACCGAACGTAACACGTGCTCGACCAGCTTTGTGTGATGTTTTTACAGCGTTCATTCAATCGTCTTCTTCAAATTAAGTTTATTTATTCAGGTTACAATCATATTGGATAAATGGAAATGAACACAGGCAGGTACAAAAAGAAGTAAAGCTGCAGGAGCAGGTGGTCATTATGAAATAATGAAATACACTTCACACAACTTCACAATTTCTTTTTCAGGACTGATTAATATATGAGTAATATGAAAAAAACTGTCAAATTGACTTGACAAATGAATGTGATAAATGAATTACCAATAAAAAACCTGTGGATAATAAATCGTGGAAAAAAATGATCTGGAAATAAAATATACAAATTAAGCATGAAACACACTGAAAAGAAAAAAAATCATGCAAAAAATATGTAGAAATTTTTAAAGAAATTACTTCAGGAGCGGGCAGGATGAGTAAAAATGCTTATGTGAGTCGGCAGGAACAGTAAAATTTATTACCTGTGTTATCTAAGATAAAATTCTGGTGGACCCGCTGCATTTTTGGGTTTTTAATTCAACACAATCAAAAATCTGATGTTAAAATACTCTACAGATGTTTACTTCATCCCAATTACAAGCGACATAAACAGCATACATGGTTAATATTTGCCCTTTACCTTTATTACATCACATTTTTTAATTAAAGTGCTACTCGTTTTTTGTTGTTTTTTTAATAAAATGTAATTAAAAAAGAAAATCAAATTTAATCAAGTTATGTGTGGGAAAAAAATCAACAAATTTACAAGGAAGCAAAGTTTTTCAAAACTATTGATGTTTATGAATATGGGTCCCACAGACCAGAACAACATACAAGGGTTAATGTCCTTCAGGAGCAGTTGGGGGTTAGATTGAAATCCATTGGGAGTTGATGGAATTAGTTTAAAATCCTTCAGGAGCAGTTGGGATTAGTTAGAAATCATTTGGGAATAGGTGGGATTAGATAAAAATCCTTCAGGATCAGTTGGGGTTAGTTAGAAATCCTGTGGGAGCAGTTTGGGTTAGTTAGAAATCCTGTAGAAACAGGCGGGATTAGATAAAAAAAAATATTTCAGGATCAGTTGGGGTTAGTTAGAAATTCTGGATTAAGTGGGATTATTTACAAATACTACAGTCAAAGGTGGGATTAGTTAAAATATTTTGGGAGTAAATGGGATTAGTTAAAATTCTTCTAAGTGCAGGTGGGAGTAGTTCTTGTAAGTAAGATAGTTACTACAGGATTATTTAATATTTCCTTGGGAGCAGGTGGGATTAGTTACAATTCCTCCAGGAGCAGAGAAGATTTAAAAATGCACAATTATCTGCAGCATAATTGGGCAGGATTAAATAATATCATTCATGAGCAGATGTGATAAGTCAAAAACTCCTTTATGACTAGGCAGGATTAGATGAAATTCCTCCAGGGGTGGGTGAAGTTAGTTAATATTTCTTTAGGAGCAGGTGGGATCAGTTTCAGTTTCTTCAGGAGTGGGCAAAAATGATTTTAAAGAAGGAAGAAACAAACACCCCTGATGGAAATCTCCTATAGTTGAAAGCCCTTTTTAGCATAAATAATTGTAAGCTTAGAAGCACTGAGGTGTGATCTGCAGCATCACTCTCTTCCCACACAGTTTGTTCCAAAAGTGATGAGGCATCTGGCTATTGGTCCAAAATATACTGATGTCAAGCCAAGTGAGTTTTATTGTTGTTCCTCCATACTGTACAAGCTGAATACATTCGTAGGAACTGTTATCTATTCATGGCTATGCTGCGATACAAAATACAGGATATAAGACAATGTAAGAGGAGTGCAAAGAAATACACAACTGCACAAAACAATGAATATGTAGGACAGCAGAACAGCCCCCACATATGCTGATATGTAGCGCCAGGCTTTATAATCACCAGCAAATTGCTGCTAAAAGATGAGATCTTACGAACAGGTCAAGCTACTCTCTCAAGAAAATAAAGAAGTGAAGAATTCTTATGAGCATGAACATTATGAAATACATGCAGCGCTAAATTTGTGATTCAGTTTTGTACCACCAGATTTTCAGACTGGTGCTTATGCAAAATGCGGTTTGCCCTCTTCCGGAAACATTAACTCATAGACACTCATGATTGGTCAATGTGATTGACATGGCAAAAAGGATATACAGTGATACCTCAAGATGCGAGTTAAATTCGTTCCGTGACCTTGCTCGTATCTCAAATTGCTCGTATCTCAAAGCAATTATCCCCCATTTAAATGAATTGAAATCCCATTAATCCGTTCCAGCTCGCAAAATTCCACTCCAGTTGTTTTGTTTATGTGTTTTGAATATGAAAAATGTACAGTACCTGTATATATAAATGACAAATATTGTATAAAAACATACAGTAATAAAAGAGAATGTTAAAAAAAATAAACTGGTTTTACTTTTCGGAAGATGCGCACGGAGGTTGAGGGAGGAGTAAACAGGCGGAGGAGTTAGGAGGAATTACACTTTCACTTTCGTTCACTTACTCGCTACTGTACACTCTTAATGCTACTTTACACTTAAATGGAACTTAACTAAACTTCATTTAGAGCGGGGAGAGCAACTATAGAATAGACAGGTATAACAGAACCATTAATCACGCATAGAGTTAAAAATAGGAAAGGAAAATAATAAATGAATAAATAACTAATTAAATAATTAGAGAGAGAGGGAGAGAGAGAGAAAAATGTGTGGAGATTTATGACGTAAACTGGTACAACGAACACGGGTTCCGGCATGGTGGAGTCGGGGTTGGAGGAGGGAGTTTAGATCGCAGCAGCAGCGAAGCGCTAGAAAGCGGCTCAATGAATGGGAATTTAAATGGTCGGGTAATATGGATGTCGTAACCGGATTGGTGCGCGTCGTGGACAGCTGATTAACAGCTGATGCACACTTGATGACGTGGCCTGCCAGAACTAACGCGATGCTTGATTTCTCTTAACTTAACTGAATTGCTACAATTTCTGTTTTCTTTACATTAATTTTGCTTAATTTTCTTCATCGCTTTTCTCTTCACTTGTTTTTGCCTTTTTTGTCACTCTTTCCTCATTAACATCTGCCGGTCGTTTTAATAAAAACCTGTCCGGTCGGGATATCAGATGCGGTGTAGTCGCACAAGTTCAAATTTTTTAACAGATCCAACGCTTAAAACGGATCCGAAAATTACGTGATTACAGATGGTCGGCACCTCACGCAGCGCCTTTGCGACTCTCCATAGGAAATTAATGACTTCCGTTTTATCGGCCGTCGTTTGTCGTGTGCAGTGGAAAGGCGGCTTTAACCGAGTGAGACGCGGGAAGCTGAGGCGGGGAAACAGAGCACACGTGGTTGTTGGGGATCTTTGTTTCGGCGGCGGCGGCTCGGATGCTCGTATCTCAAAAATTTCCTCGTATCTCAAGCCAAAAATATGGTCGAATCACAGCTCGTATCTCAAAAGATTTGTATGTCAAAACACTCGTATCTCGAGTTTTAACTGTATATTTTTTTCCTTCTTTGCCATCTTTCCAATTCATGCAGTCAGTTTATGACTTTTTCTACTTATTTTCAAATCACACTTTTGAAAACATGAGTCAAGCTTTAGCAAAGTCAGATAAGGTTGTACTGTAAAAACTAGAAACCGTATTATAGAGCGGTATAGAAATCACAATCTGGACATTAGTCAATCTGCATGTTACATGTAAGGATAGACTGTGTAATGCACTTTCTTTCCACAGATTGGCAACCTTGTAGGATTACCTGCCAGAATGGTTGCTAAATTAACACAGTTGGAAGGTGGGCGGGTGTTAAATTTCAAGCAAGCTGGAGTGATTTTACCGGATTTCAGATAAACAATGTGAGAAAAAATACAACTGGCAACTTACCCCTACTCCTAATTTGAATAGTTAGTACCTGTTTTGAAATCGAGTTCCTTTTTTATTCAATTTCCTGGAATGTTTTTGGGATGTTTAAGGAAACCAGAGGAAATACAACTTAGTGGTTAGCATATTTGTCTCGTACCTCTGGGGTTGTGGGATTGATTCCTGCCTCTATCCTGTGTGTACAGAGCTTGCAGGTTCTCTTTCTGCTTTGGTTGTTTTTTTGGTAGTTTAGTTCCCTCTTCTAATACAAAGACATGTTTGTAGTCTGACCACTATATTGTCCATAGTGCGTGAACGGGTGTGTGAGTGTAGGTGTGATTCCGTCCTACAATTGGTTGCACAACATCCAGGACGTTCCCTGTCTTCTGCCCCATGTCCCCTGGATGGGTGGTTGAAGATCCTGGGAGAAGGTGACAACTTACAGCTTTATGCTCCCCTGTTCAATCCTTGAGCCAGGATTAAAGTATTTTCCTACCACATCCCGTATGCAAGTAGTTGGATTGTCTACTTTTAATTGCCTCTATAGAGTACTTTGTGTGGTACATGTGACAGACTGGTGTCCCAACAAGGCTTTATTCCAGTCTTACATCCACACTTCCCAGTTTAGACTCTGGCTCCACAGAATAAAGGACTTACTGTCAATGAAAGAACAAATACCTGTTAATACGTCAAACATAATTTAAATCAAATTACGATTTTATCAACCTTAGGACAAATTGGAAGTCATAATAAAAACTGTGTTTATTTTACAGATATTGATTTTAAATAGCGCTACTAATACCTGACCTAGATTTCTTAGCAGTGGAGTAATTCATTCAAGTTTAATGAAATTACTGGAAAATCAGCAATCAGTGTGAATGAAATTCTGATAAACAACAATCCATGTTGTTATTGTTATGGAATGTGACTGACGAGATGATGTGAGAGCCGGTAATAATCTCATATACTCAGCTCAAGCGAGAGCGTGTGACAGCGAAGGGATGTTGTTGGGACAACGGATGGAGATGCGGTTCACTAATTGTGACGGACAGAGACAAAATGTCAGACATCTAACCTTTGGATGTGACCCCTCTGGCAGTGGCAATGCCCTCTGTAGTTTCCTGTTTAAGACATGTTACTCTGACAACTAAATATCATCCCTAAATAAAGACCCTAAAAATATCATCATGTAATTACATGCATTGTTGGCAATGCCAACATTGTTGATGGTCAACGGTCATTGAGAATAAACCAATGATTTAGTTTCAACTTTAGTTATGACAGTAACATGGATGATGGTTTGATGCTTGTTGGATTTGCACTATAGTTAATTATGTTGGCTTTGTAGAAGCCAACATTCTGTTTTTCTATTTAAGCTTAGACAAAAATAAGAGCTTTTGAGCCACATGCACCTAATTCGGATATGTTGTAGACCCTGGTCTGAAGTTTGTTGCTGTTACTTTTCTAAGCGATCCGAGTACCGGTACTTCCGGTACCGGGTCTCAAAATGGCCTTTTTTCCCATAGACTCCCATTATAAATTTTGGAGGTTTATAACTCGGCAAGCTTTCGAACTATCTACACCAACCTCGGCCAGCTCCTTTAGGGTGATACTCTGAACAAACTTTTAAATTGGTGTACCGAATGGCTTTCCGGTTGTCCTGCAGCCCCGCCCCCAAAAATGCAAAATCAAAAAACTTTATACAACATTGACATTTCATATATCAAAACACTCAGAACAATGAGGGGAACTTCCTCACGGGTATTCTGATGACATCACATGATGTCTCGTGATGTCACGTGAAAATCAAAAATTAGCACAATATGGGCATGTCATATATCAAAACAGTCAGCCCAATGAGGGATATTACCTCACGTGTATTCTGGTTATGTCACTTGACGTCACGTGATGTCACATAAAAATCAAAAATTAGCACAACATGGACATGTGACATATCGAAACACTCAGCCCAATGAGGCTAACTTCCTCAAGAGTATTCGGATGACGTCACATGCTTGCCTCCACCTGCCTCCAAATGTTTTGGCACCCTAGCTTTCTGTCCACTTGCTTCTAAAAGTAACACTGTCCCTTATGTCCACTCGCCTCCATAAAGCACCGGCCTTTTCGAATACTTGCTTTGTCAAAACCAACATCAAAGTTTGTCGTGACGAACTTTACAAATCTAGTTGATATTATATTTGTTATTAGACACCCAGGAGCCTTCAGACTCAATGTCAAATGCTGTGAAAATTGTTTTGGATATTTTTCTACTAAATTATGTTGAGCATAAAATGTTCACCCATTTAAATGGCTTAGGTTAACTCGAAGGACACAACTGCATGATTTTCCAAAAGGAATTTTTTTTCTTTCCTTTACTCAAACTATTTTTATTAAAGAATGAAGAATCACAAATTTTAAAGTAGGAAATTGGGAAAGAATTTAAAATCAGGTTATGCATATGCTTGATTTTCTCAGTGCTGCATACATATTATTTAAAATTGCCTGCATGTAGGTCAGGCTTCTGAGGTTGCCAGATTTGTCTTGTTGAATAGAAGTGTCTGATATGTTTAATTTTTTTCCAACAGCTTCTAGACAGCTGCCTATAATCAGGTGCATTTGTCTTGAAGGCAGAAAAAATCTGGGATAGAAAATGTGGACTGAAGAACCAGATGATGTTTTTACTCTTCACCGTAATATAATATAACATAAAGGCAAGAGACGATTTAAAAGTGAAAAAATTAAAATACAATTATTTATGAACGAGAAGACAAGCATTGTGTAGTTTTAACTTGTAATATTGAACTTCAAACTCTCCATAATGCAGTAAAGCTGGATTAAATCCAATGCCCCTAAAGACAATAACATGCAACAAAAATGAGCATATGTTTAAGGTCAGAATCTATTCTAAGAAATGCCTCTTTTCTTCTAACTCTGAACAATATGCTGATGTCCATATTTATGCCTGATGTACATACAGTATGTTTCAGTATTAACCCCACATTATAAACACTTGATTCCACAATAAATACTCATTAAAAGATTTGGTCATGAGAAATATTGCTGAGCTATAGTTATGTCATATTGTTGTTTACAAAGCCATAAAACCAAAAGTCACCTTTTAGGCCTGAGGTGACTGTGAGTCTCGCTTTTAGTGTCAATCTCAGGTGTCATATGTGCAGCTTTCACTTTGATATCAGCCCAGCAGTCACCATGTCACAGCCTTGAGAGGTCTGCTTGTTGACCAGAGCAGATGTGTCCTTCAGCCAGTGGCATTTCACCATAAACACTGAGCATTTATTAACAGAAGAACGAAAGGCTTGTTCATGAACAGATACTGTAACAATAGAAAAAAGTGATGACAGCATTCCACCCAAACCACCTCCATGTTTTATCACTGAAGGACAGAAGAACAAAAAACACATATAAGATCGATAGTCTTCTGAAATGCGATATGACAGAAGTCTAGTGTACAATTCACACTTGCTTTGAGCTCCAAGAAACATGAGATTCATGGAAATATCTTGATTAGATTACAGTTGGCCGTGCTTTATATGACATAATTCGAGTGAAAACATCTTCATGAGATTGTACATGAATATTGCCTAAATTGCATCCTCACAATGAGCATCAATGCTAATCAGTTTAGTCCTTTTCTATCTAATGGACGCACAATCGCCTCAGTGCTGGATGGCAGAGAGGCGTTTTGTGTTACTTGAAGGACTCAGTGAACCACATAATCTGAGAAGCATAGTGAGCGACCAGCCCCAAGGACTCATTAATCCAGCAGCACTCTGAAGCGCAGTGACATTCTCAAGCAGAGGTTACGCTCTATGTTAACCGAGGCTGACGTTTCCTCGGCTGTAGCTCACGCTGAACCGCACACAATGTTTCAGTAACTGAGATAAATATTGCAACAGGTGGTTGACATACGGATTTTGGACAAAGGTGTTGAAGCTCAACTAGCCCGGATCACTGTTTTTTTTTTCTCTCCATAAAACTCCCAGTGGCAAGCAGTGTAAAAATGACCACACTGAGATGGTCTAATGCCTGCCAAGTATTTTATATTCAGTGGGTTTTTTTGACACGAATCCATATTCATAATTCCCTCAGCTAGATCTGGGACACTGCTTTACGCATTATTATTATATAATGATTGGTAGATGAGAAATAATATTGATTCTGAGACTCTTTATTTCTATATTTAAATAATTTGGCATCAGTGCACAAAACTCCACAATCTTTATTATTTTGTTTTTATTTTTGTTTAAAGCTATAAATGCAACACGAAACAATTAAATATATTTTAATTAACAATTAAATTAAAAAGAGTCAATGAAATCATTTACAGTATTTTTGGCCACAAGTATAGACCAGTTCAGTCAGGTGTCAATATATATCACAGTCTGATGTCCTGTGCACTTTAGAAAATAGCTGAACTAGCAACAAACTATGGACAAACCCGGGCTTGTGGCCACTTTGTGGAGTTTCTGAATTAAAAGGACAAAGATATTTGTGTAATCTCTGCCATCTCCATGACCAAGCGTTTTGCAACAATCATGCATAATAAGAACATTCATTTCCATCAATGAAGGAAAGATTTAAATAGTATGGTGCTCCTGCTCAACAGTGAACCTTCAATCAAAAGTCAAAGCTTCCACATGTATGGAAAATAAGCTTCTGGAAACCTGTAGAAACCCTAAACAGAAGTTGAGTCCTTTAAACAAAAAAACCTTTCTTAAAACATCAGGTTTTAGCATTTTCTGTTAACCATCACTGCATTTCAATCAGGACTAAGTCATATCGAAGGGCTGTAGGTCATCAGCACTTATTTTATAACATTTATAAATATATAACTATACACCAATTACCACCAGCCTTACAGTACATGAGGCGATCTGTTTAAAACTGTTGTTTTAAGGACGTAAAGCTACATTTGTGAAGGGCCATTTGCATAAAATTGAACTTTTAATCAATGATAAACTACTAACATGAGTGAATGGTGGTGAAAGTTTCCTTAAACAGATTGCTATTGCTTTTTTGATGAGTTCATAACTATAAATGAGACTATTTCAACAATAACTACTTCATGTTACAACTTGGTGAGATTTTTGTTCAGAAACTAAAGCAGAACATAAACACACTTGACTGTCCAATTGTTTTTAAACCTTTAGTTTTTGTATAATTTTTCTAATTAAATTGCAGAGTAAATTTATAAAAGAATGAAATTATTTATTTCATAAATTTATGAAATGGATTTACTGAGAAAAATACATCGCATTAATGAATGTGATTGGCCTTGACAATCCATTTGGATCTGCTACAGACGCCGTGATGGTTCAGGGTTATAAAACTGGAGTCGCTAAACTACAAGCAGTTTTCTTGATCGTTTTTTCTACAGTGATCTATTTCTTGATCTGTTTCAGGTCGAGAGCTCAGTAAGATCTCAGTCTAACCTGATGCAATATTTTGCTGGACCCACATCTGAACCGAGATCCACCGGTTGATGACTCCTAGAATAAAAGGCAAAAATTTGTTCAAATCTAACAACTAAAATGAATCTTTTTTTACCAGTATGCTGTTGAAATTGACTTACAGTATCAGATATTTTTCTAATCAGTATAAATAAATGAATTATTTTATTGCCACAAGTCTGATATAAAATGTTTGATATCATGATTTACTTTGAAGATAGAAACATTTGGTTTCTAAAGGAATTGTTTTTAGTGTTTGGGAACATTTTTATGAATATATTACCACTTAAAGGTTAGGGAAAAATCAGAAATAGTTATGAAGTGCTAAAATATTTAGCCCTAACTGTATACTTTCATGTGAGCTTCATATTATCCACCATTGTGTACTGTAACATGACAAAGACATTCAATACTGAGCATAGACACAACCAAACAAGTGTAAATTCTATAGTTTGGCCTCTTGGAAAATTAAACACCTTCAGACATTAAATACAACTCTGCCAGTCTAAGATGAACAATTTCCTTGGCCAGTAATGTGACTCAGCTCTCCATCAAAGTCCATATTGCATCCAAACAGTCATTAAGATCATCTGTGATTGTTTGTTCTCTCAAAGGAAATATTGCACAAAATTATTTTTCACCTTGACCAAATGAATCTCAAATGAATCTCATCCCAATCTGAGCAATCTGGAAATTTGCGGGATGCTTAGCCGTGCATGGGTTGTTTAATTACCACAGTGAGGAAAAAATCACTAGACTACAAACACAACAACATGAGACTAAATTCATTCGTACCTAATAGTAAATTTTTGTTCAACATTTTTTGTTTTTTGTTTTGATTTTAAGAACATTTACTCAGCAAGCATTTTGTTGATACTTTTGTTGATGAAACATACAAGCTACTTAAATAAGCATGGATTACCAGACCCTAAAATCATGAAGCTATAACTTCATCAACAGCTGAGAACTTTTTTTTTTTGTGTTATTTTGTAGAGCAAAATGTGTAGGTCAAGCATCATACAGCTAACACTAATCTGAAAGGTGTTTTTAGACACTTTTCATTCATTCATTCATGCATTCATTCATTCATTTTCTACCGCTTATCCGAACTATCTCGGGTCACGGGGAGCCTGTGCCTATCTCAGGCGTCATTGGGCATCAAGGCAGGATACACCCTGGACGGAGTGCCAACCCATCGCAGGGCACACACACAACACTTTTCATTCATTCATTCATTCATTTTCTACCGCTTATCCGAACTATCTCGGGTCACGGGGAGCCTGTGCCTATCTCAGGCATCATCGGGCATCAAGGCAGGATACACCCTGGACGGAGTGCCAACCCATCGCAGGGCACACACACTCTCATTCACTCACGCACTCACACACTACGGACAATTTTCCAGAGATGCCAATCAACCTACCATGCATGTCTTTGGACCGGGGGAGGAAACCGGAGTACCCGGAGGAAACCCCCGAGGCACGGGGAGAATATGCAAACTCCACACACACAAGGCAGAGGCGGGAATCGAACCCAGGCCCTGGAGGTGTGAGGCGAACGTGCTAACCACTAAGCCACCGTGCCCCCCTTCGAAACTTTTCATGTTATGTAAAAATATATATACATAGGAATATATATCTATATTTCTATGTAGAGAACTTTTTACATGTTTTTATTCCTTACATATTATTTTTTTCCCGAATTGTCACCTGTCAATTCCCATCCGCCAGACAGTTTTCCCATTTCCTATGACAGCTACCAGTCACGAGGGCTTTGACATTTGACATATTTATCTTTGGGTCATTTTAAACCCCAGGTACACAAAATCTTTAGATGTCACCTTTGCTGTTCAAAGCCTCCTGAGATGTATCCATCCCTCCCACCTAGAGAGCATGAGCAATTTCAGTGCCTTGGTTTCCAAACACAAATTTGTTCATTTGTTTGTTTGAACAAAAAGAAGACAGAACTGTGCACTGCACGTCAATGAGCTGATCCCAGCATGCATCACTTCCCATTCATTCATTTTACATTTATTCATTTAGTAGATGCTTTTATCCAAAGCGATTTACAAACGAGGAAACATAAGAAAAGTGCTATATCAAGCACAGGTCAGTATAGAAGATACTAGAGGAGCAAGGTGTACAGAGTATTAAACCAACCTCCATCAAGTATGAGAAACTTTACATGGTCAAATTAAAAAAAAAAAACATCGGGAAAGTAACAAAGCTACAGCCCTTTTCACCGATATTGTTTCTGTTACAGCGCCTTGTTTACTCTCTCTGACCTGATTTTCACAAACACATATCCCTGACTCCACAGAAGCCACACTAATCCTGCCTAAGGTACACTCCCAATTCCCACAGAGAGGGAACAACCCTGACCATCTGTGTGTCTCTGTACTGATCTGGCATCTCTCAGAAGATTCTGGAAGGCTGGATGACCACCCCTATGGTCAACAACCTGCATAGGCTCAAGTGCTATATGATGGTTTTACTGAACGAGTGAGACTAAAGGAATGTCGTAAACAGTATTGGGGGGGGGGGGGGATTAAAATCAGGCGTTCCAAAGAGTAGAACACAAAATGAAAAATCCTTTGAAGGAATTATTCATGTTATGGTGGAGAATCCGAAACTGTAATTTAGAGAATAATCTAATAAGACGTGTAAATTAACTATTATTTTACTTTGTGTGCATGTAAGAAAGGGACAGAGAGAGAGAGAGAGAGAGAGAGAGAGAGAGAGAGTGAACAGTGTGACATTGGCCAGCCCTTGCTCAGTGCCTGGTTGTACCTATGTGCCCGGGCAGTTCGACCTTCTGCGCTAGAGGGGGGGCAGAGATGGGGCAGAGGGGGTGTCCCCGTTCCACACCAAACCCTGCAGAGAGAGCCATCTG
Organism: Tachysurus vachellii; assembly: GCF_030014155.1. Classification (NCBI taxonomy): domain Eukaryota; kingdom Metazoa; phylum Chordata; class Actinopteri; order Siluriformes; family Bagridae; genus Tachysurus; species Tachysurus vachellii. The sequence continues at coordinate 20,963,845 of NC_083472.1, forward strand.
TGCTGGGGAACCTCACGCCGAGGTCCTGGCCGAGCTCATGGAGGCATGTGACTCATCCTCTTTCGTTCTTTCTTTCTCTCTCTCTCTCTCTCTCTCTCACACACACACATACACACACACACAC
>NC_083472.1:20968968-20998968 GCF_030014155.1 Tachysurus vachellii
AGATCCATTTCCCTTCACCGTTTCTTCAGCTCAGCCCGTCCTAATTACAGGCTCTAATTAAGAAGCCAGGCTGTGAGTTATGCTGTGAAAGCTTTGTCACTCTACAAGTCACAGTGCACAGGGTAAGCTCTAACCACTACAACCACAAAAACCACTAAAACCACTACAAACCCAACAACCAATACAACAACTAAAACCCACAAAAATCACTACAACCCCAACAACCACTAGGACCACTAAAACCACTTCAATCCCAACAACCACTACGACCACTAAAACCACTTCAATCCCAAGAACCACTAAAACGCCAACAACCACTAAAACCACTACAACCCAAGCAACCACTACAACCCCAACAACCACTACGACCACTAAAACCACTTCAATCCCAACAACCACTAAAACCCCAACAACCACTACAACCCCAACAACCAAAATAACCACTAAAACCCACTAAAACCACTAAACCCCAACAACCACTAAAACCACTACAACCACTAATACCACTACAACCCCTACAACCACTAAAATCACTACAACATCAACAACCACTAAAACCCCAACAACCACTATAACCACTACATCCACTACAACCCTAACAACCACTACAAGCCCAACAACCACAACAACCACTACAACCCCAACGATCACTACAAATACTACAACCACAACAACCACTACAACCATGGCAACCACTAAAACCACTACAACTCCAACAACCACTAGAACCACTTCAACCACTACAACCCCAACAACCACTAGAACCATTACAACCACTAGAACCATTAAAACCACTACAACCACAAAAACCACTACATCCCCAACAACCACATCAACCCCAACAACCACTAGAACCACTACAACCTAGATAGATAGATCTGTTGTATCTGTTGTAACTGGTGGATGGGGTTAAGTGAAGCACAGGCTGGCTTGACAAAGTTCCCCATGAAAGTGATCTGGAATTCTTTTCAACACTAAATAATAATATTCTTGATGCCTGATTTGCCAAATCTTTGAATAGATTAATTAATATAAATTAAATTTAAAATAAGTCTGTGCTACTAAGGTTTTTTTTTAGCGCCATCAGTCTTTTAAAAACTTAACTTTAGCATACTGGCTTTTACATGAACACTCTGAGCTCTAACCTGAAAAAGTGGCAGTGATGGAAAAAGCCATTTAGAGAGTAAGCCATGTTCCATCTTCGGCTCCTTTTTACCCCATTATACCTTCAAATTTTCCTCCATGCTCTCAGAACCACACCATTTTCATGGCATTTGTAGCCACCTAATGAGGACATTTCTGTCAAACATGAAATAAATCGATTGCATGACTAGCAGAATAAAACGTAACAAGTAACCCGGGCTGGTTTCCTCACCCCTTGCAGCAAATAAATTTTAAAAGGAGTGTAAAATAAATAAATAAAGCGAAGTACATTTTATCATTATTCATGTTAGCTGGTGGAAGAGGATGAGTTAATTAAGTCACACATAAAATCCATTATAAACAGAAAAGCATTGATTATAAAAGTAATGTCCCCACATTACTGTCTATGCCCCACCCACCACTCACTGATCATACTGGAACATGATTGGGTCTTATATATTATGATGACATAACACACGCTTGTCGCATTGCACATCCTATATCACTGACTTTACAAGCGTATTTGCAGGCAGCACCACGTACATATCACTATTTTACAATTTACGCACTCAAATTATTTTCACATAAGGATTAACTAAAGAATATTAATTATAGGTGACTTTACACAACATGCACCGTACAGAGTGAAGGTACAAACAGCACTGAGCAAGTGACCATACTGTACATGCCAACCTTTAGAGGAATGTTTTCTGTGTTTTTAATGGCAAAATTAAATATTTTTAAATATAGTCAAATTATTAGGCAATTAATATTCATCTATTAGCATATGTGAATACATTTAAGATTAGATCATTAGATCATTGATCATTTTAAGCTTGAAAGTGTTTTCTTTTATTCATTCATTCATTCATTCATTTTCTACCGCTTATCCGAACTACCTCGGGTCACGGGGAGCCTGTGCCTATCTCAGGCATCATCGGGCATCAAGGCAGGATACACCCTGGACGGAGTGCCAACCCATCACAGGGCACACACACTCTCTCATTCACTCACGCAATCACACACTACGGACAATTTTCCAGAGATGCCAATCAACCTACCATGCATGTCTTTGGACCGGGGGAGGAAACCGGAGTACCCGGAGGAAACCCCTGAGGCACGGGGAGAACATGCAAACTCCACACACACAAGGCGGAGGTGGGAATCGAACCCTCGACCCTGGAGGTGTGAGGCGAACGTGCTAACCTCTAAGCCACTGTTCCCCCCATAATTTGCTAATTTCAACTGATACTTTATAGATGCTTTTTTAAGCTTGAAATTAGTAAAGAAGTCTCAGACTAGCTTAATGTACTCATATATGAGATAGAATAGTGCTTTATTCAAGTCATCTTGACTTGCTAAGCTTAACTACTCAGGATTTAGAGGTTTTCTCTGGGTTTTATTCCTTCCTCTCCCAGTCCAAAGACATCTGTCTGTGATTGTGCCCTGGAATGGGACATTACCCTTTTAATGGTGTGCCCCACTTTGTGCCCTGAGGCCTCTGGGAAATGCGATTAAATTCAATTCAATTTATTTGTATAGCATATTTAACAATTCACATTGTCTCAAATCAGCTTCACATAAGTATAGAAACATAAGTATTGAATACAAATGTAAATAAGTTTAAAATGAATTTGCTATATACTGTATGTCTACCATGTATCGCTATGGAGCAAGCTGGTGACAAGGAAAAACTCCCTGAGATGATATGAGGAAGAAACCTTGAGACAAACCAGACTCAGAAGGGAACTCATCCTCATTTGGGTGATAATGGACAGTAAATAATGTAAATGTAAATCATTTTCTTTCTACAACAATTTGTATTTGAGTGGAATTAAGCAACCAAGAGCTAACAGATTCAGACCCAACACTTTCCTTCCTGCTAAAGTCTTCAAATGATCGCCGATGAAGATCCGACCATAAGAAAGACTCCAGACTCCTTGACCTTGTGTAAGATAAGCGGTACAGAAACTGGATGAATGGATGGGTGGATTGATGGATGGATGGAGGGATTTTAGATTGTTGCGAGTTCATTCCAGATGAAAATCACAATCACAAAATAACAAATATTAAACATTCATTTATTATGAAACATAGAAATACATAGAGCAACTCATCAGACCAAACTTCCTGTGGGAATCTAATGTAATGATTTTGACATTCGGTTGTACAAATAAACAGCAAATCATGCTTAGAAGTCCACAAAGTGAAGACAGAAAAGAGAAAAGACCATCCACTAAGTTGTAGAATTAAGAATATATTTAGAGAATATAGGTGAGGAGATGACTCTACAGGAGCAGTCAGGATATTCGGCAAAGTATGAAATCCACAGCTACAGGCATCCCTCCAGATTACCCATAATGCTGCTTTCAGCATGCATCTTGACTTATCAGGGATGGCCGGGTTGCGGTGCTCATTAAGACACGCTTTTTAGCCTGAGCTCGTGTGGGTCTTTTTAACAAGCGAGACTGTGTAAGCTACAAACAGACAAAATGTGTGTGACTAAAGAAAGAATTTGCAGTAGAGAGAAGAAAGATTCTCATTTAGCTCTGACGCCTCGGACATGATTACTTATTTTTGATGTGCTTTGAGCTGGTTTAAAATACATCTCTTTGTCATGTTAGGGTTTAAACTCCTACACGGTGGGGCCATGTTGATCTCTTGGTTACTTATTAAAACAATTCTAAAGCAAAACTTGTCAAACGCTTTCTGTAAACTGAATCAGAAAGCTCCTACATAAGCGCACTACATAGGGTATAAAATAATGGGCTTTACATGTGACACTGCACTATATATATATTCTACAGGGAGCCATTTGAGATTCAGTAATCTTGTCGTGTAACATGCGTGAGTGAAAAAGGCTGCCGCCTTCTGTGGACAGGATGCTGATTATTTGGCTGTGAACAGCTCCCAGTGCTAAAGCACAGTTCAGCTGCGAGGTATCTGCATAATGAGTAACACGGCTGAGATTAAATGCAACAGCACCGTGTTTGCCAGTCCAAGGAAACCGAGTCCCCACGGTTTTCTGTTCTAACTCGTCTCAATCACATGTCAGTCACCTGGATAAAATCACTGATTGCTGGTTGGGATGTTAGATGGGAGACTAAAATGAAATCCAGCTGTTAGGTGTTGAGGATCATGATATTAAATAATGAGCTTGGTTTGATGGCATATTAAGAATGATGTGAGACAAGCTGTTATACACACTAAAAGGTAGAACAACAGCTGGATTGAGATTTCTAATGCTGGATTGCTCTTCGATGTGCTTCCTCTAAATACTATAAATAAATAAAATATGTTAAGCAAATTATGGGGGGGCACAGTGGCTTAGTGGTTAGCACGTTCGCCTCACACCTCCAGGGTTGGGGGTTCGATTCCCGCCTCCGCCTTGTGTGTGTGTGGAGTTTGCATGTTCTCCCCGTGCCTCGGGGGTTTCCTCTGAGTACTCCGGTTTCCTCCCCCGGTCCAAAGACATGCATGGTAGGTTGATTGGCATCTCTGGAAAATTGTCCGTAGTGAGTGATTGAGTGAGTGAATGAGAGTGTGTGTGTGTGCCCTGCAATGGGTTGGCACTCCGTCCAGGGTGTATCCTGCCTTGATGCCCGATGACGCCTGAGATAGGCACAGGCTCCCCATGACCCGAGATAGTTTGGATAAGCGGTAGAAAATGAAGGAATGAATGTTATAAATAAAATATAAAAACTTTTATTTAAAAAAGCATACACTTCAGACAGTGTGTGCTTAGTGTGTCTAATTTTTCTTTCTCTATCAAAAGTTGGTTTTAACGAAAGAAATCCACCTGTTCACATTTGAGAACAAATTTTACATATTAATCACTAACCTAATCGCCTGACATGACTATCACTGATAAGCTGCACAAATCTACAGTGTTGCCCATTTATATAAATATATCTTAATTCCTAACTTCCAACTCCTACTGTAGCTCCTATGACCAAGATTCAAGATGTCTCTAATGTTTTGAGCTTTTGCCTGAACTCCACCCAGGTAGAAGGATTGGACTGAATAAAGTGTGTGCAATGGGTGTGATGTTATAATGTATTCTGTAAAATGACCTGTGCAAAATTCCCCAAGTGAGCCGTCAGCTTCATGGCCTACAGACATGGCCGCCAGAGACTACGTTCTCATTTTGATTTGCAAACTCACCTGATTATTGATTGTGCCCTGATCTGACACATACACACACACACAAACACACATACACACACACACACACACACACATAGCTTTTTCTCCTGTAACACCAAGACATTATGCTTCTCTGGTTGTTATCTTTGTCTCATTTCCTGTTTCCAGATTCTCCTAATGTCTACTTCAGACGGTTTGCTGATCAGTGACCCTCACCTCTCGTTTTGGATTTCAGTTCTAAAATGAAGCATTTTAACCCGCACCTGCAAACGCCCCTGCTGCCTGACACGTAAATAACTCATTTTCCTTTCTGTATCATTTGTTAAAATGTCATGGGCAATTAAGAACTAATATATTCATCAAACATTGCCTGAGATCTTTTATTTATAGAGCTAGTAATGAATTCAGTTTATTGAACAGAAAGCTGAATGAGATTGAAGTGGACTGCCGTTCTACTTTCCGTCGTTAAGCGAGCAGCATGGGAGCTGCAGTCACATCAAACCCCCTGTAGAGTTCCAAAATATTTCTTCAACAGGAAGCATTTATAGTCCATTTAGTTACAGTTTGTCTGACTGTGACAAGAGATACAGCTTTTAGAAGGGTGTTTTTACCGGCATACCTGTATCAGTGTTTTAAAAATACCCAGCTGCTTCCACACGCTAACAGCTGTAATGCTAGAAGGCAAGTCCTGCCAGATAGTTACCTCATCCTTATCAGTGAAAGCATATAGATTTCGCTTTGATAGATTTCTTTGCTTAAGTCAAATATAAACATTTATTTTTATGCCCCTTCCTTAATATTTACTATATGTTTAATGCATGATAATTGAATTTGTATTTGGTGTATTATTCAGTTTGGTTTTTAAACAATCTGCCCCCAAGGGGGACAATAATAAGTCTCACTCACTCATTTTCTACCGCTTATCCAAACTACCTCGGGTCACGGGGAGCCTGTGCCTATCTCAGGTGTTATCGGGCATCAAGGCAGGATACACCCTGGACAGAGTGCCAACCCATCGCAGGGCACACACACACTCTCATTCACTCACACACTACGGACAATTTTTCAGAGATGCCAATCAACCTACCATGCATGTCTTTGGACCGGGGGAGGAAACCGGAGTACCCGGAGGAAACCCCCAAGGCACGGGGAGAACATGCAAACTCCACACACACAAGGCAGAGGCGGGAATCGAACCCCCAACCCTGGAGGTATGAGGCGAACGTGCTAACCACTAAGCCACCGTGCCCCCCGACGATAATAATTATTATTAATAATTATTATAATGTTCTAATTATTATCACTTATGTCATCTTAACAAGAAACAACAGTGTTGTCTATCTTAAAGATTTTTCACCCTTTGATTGATTACATGTTTTTTTTAAAAACACTATATTTTTTTTAAACCCTGTCCACCATATTCCCTGTGTGACTGAGGTGACTGTGACAAGAAAAACTACCTTAGATGGAAGAGGAAGAAACCTTGAGAGAAACCAGACTCAAAAAGGAACCTCATCCTCATTTGAGTGACACTGGAGGGTGTGATTGTAAAAATACAGTCCGACAATTGTGTATTGATGAGGAGGTTGTTGCCATAAAAGACCACGTGTAGTTGGCATCTCCTCTTAGAATGTACGAATACTTCATTAAGCAGAATCCAACTGGAGCTGGTACATCTCTAGATGCCTCAGGATCCTCACAGGGTTGGCCTCATCTCAATGAAGGACCAAAATCTACACAACTATAGCTGGTACAATTTCTGGATACCTCGGGATGGGTATAAAAAGAGAAAATTCATAATATTACAAGCACTAGATGATAATATGCATTTGATCAGATGTACTAGAGCACAAGATTATGGGATGTATTTTGTGTATGTCTTTAATCTGGGAAAGTGATGTCTTTAACCTGGGAAAGTGTGTCTGAGACCTGAACACTGTCAGGAAGACTATTCCAAAGTTTGGGAGCTAAATACAAAAATGCTCTAACACCTTTAGTAAATTTTTATATTCTGTGAACTCCCAGAAGTCCTGAGTTTTGTGATCTCAAGGATGTGATGGATTGCAGCGTGTTAGAAGACTAGTAACCTAGAAGGGAAAAAGTGTCAGTGCTGCTTTTATAGAATATTAATCAACACATGCTCATCATTAAACTCAGAGATTTCAACAGCGCAATAGTGAACAGTGTGTAGTGTAGATATCGAATACTAATGTCTGAGATGAAGCTGAAAAAATATAATAGTTATAAGCCTGAACTGGACTGAAATTCCTTTATTTTAAGACACATACTTAAATTTACAGCATTTAGCAGACACCCTTATCCAGGGTGACTTATTTTTTATTTAAATCTATACAACTATTCAATAATGGCCTTGCTCAGGTGGGGCAGCTTGGTGGACCTTAGATTCAAACTCATGACCTTCCGATCAGTAGTCCAACACGGCCAAGACATCCCTATTTCATGTTTATGAAGGACAAACTAAGCTAATAAGCAGAGTTTAACAAAACACAGAATACGTCACCACACTATAGAGAGATACTGAGTTGAGAGGATCTTGTGTTAAGCAGCTCCCATAATCTCAGTTTTGTCACTGGAATTAATTATTCATCTACTCTATCACAGTGTTGCCTTTATGAAGTACAAATCTGCCGTGAAGTAGATTTACTTGAATATTTAATGTATAATTGCATTTAATTACAGTCTTCTATTAGAGGCTGCACCGAAAGGAGACATTAAAATCATAATGTGCAGCAGCAAACCATTATTGTGTTTCTTGAGGGGATCTAAACACATGAAAGAACACATGAAACGCTAGGATTAGTAGAAGTAATAGTGAAGCTTTTATCTCATTATAAGTTTTTTGTAGCTGATGTGTTGTATGAAGGTGATGCAATAAGTTAGCTTGTTGCTAGGAGCTTTCTTATTTCTGAGTGTGACTGTATAATTTAATAAGAACCTGCCAACAGACACTTTAATGTAGCAGTCACATCGCACAGACAAACAGTCTCGCTGATTTCTGTGTAAAATATCAAGATATGATCTTCTCCTGAATGGAAACTATTTCCATTTTAATCCAATTTTTATTTCAGACATTGTCACAAAGCAGCTTTACAGAAATCTCCCATGTAGATCGTGGTCCCTAATGAACAAGTCAGAGGAAACATGCCCTTAGATAACAGGAGGAAGAAAGCTTGAGAAAAGAATTTGCTGAGAATTTTTTATTACAAAAGAAAATGAATAATATAAAATATAATATTGTATCAAGAAAAAAAAAGTAATTTGCTATTTGGAACAAATCTAGAATTATTGTCTACTCTAGACAAATCTAGAACTAATATAAGGTTTAAAATTTATTTTACAAATCATTTATAGCTTATTCTCTACAAATTAAAGTATTTTGGGGCTTAAAAAATGTTTCCATTTTGAGCAAATTAATATACGTTTTAAAGAAGAAAAAAATTTTTTTTTACTGCAAAAAATCAAAACATTTTGTTTCTTCATTGAAATCTTACCAATTTAGAAATAAATGTCTAGAATTAGGTTTAATATTTATTTTATAAATACCATAATGAGATAGATAGATAGATAGATAGATAGATAGATAGATAGATAGATAGATAGATAGATAGATAGATTACTAAAATGATAAGTACTATAAATCTTGGGATTTAAATTTCTTTTATTTGAGCAAATTAATCTGCTATTGAAAGGAAAAAATCTAACATTTTTTAAAAACTTTTTAACTACAGAAAAATCAAGTAAATAGTTTTGTTTATGTTTTAAACAAATGCTTCAAATGAGCAAATTTAGAAACAAGTGTCTATAATAATAGACTCATTTAATTTAAACAAAATGTGTGTCTATAAGGAGGGGGGCACGGTGGCTTAGTGGTTAGCACGTTCGCCTCACACCTCCAGGGTTGGGGGTTCGATTCCCGCCTCCACCCTGTGTGTGTGTGGAGTTTGCATGTTCTCCCCATGCCTCTGGGTTTTCTCCGGGTACCCCGGTTTCCTCCCCCGGTCCAAAGACATGCATGGCATCTCTGGAAAATTGTCCATAGTGTGTGAGTGAATGAGAGTGTGTGTGCCCTGTGATGGGTTGGCACTCCATCCAGGGTGTATCCTGCCTTGATGCCCGATGACGCCTGAGATCCGAGGTAGTTCGGATAAGCGGTAGAAAGTGAGTGAGTGTGTCTATAAGATTTATGGATCCTCGCTGTGTTGTCAATTTCTTTTTCTGGGAAAAAAATTAATAAAATGGATAAAAATGTGTGTGTGTGTGTGTGTGTGTGTGTGTGTTTGTGTGTGTGTGTGTGTAAGCTGCAATTCATTTTTCAGTCATAAGTCACCAGTGATTTTTTTTCTCTCTAAATTAGTATGGACACATTAGAGCAAAAAAGCTACATGTTCCAGCCTGGGAGTTAGGGTTAGGGTTTATCATTCAAGTTCGTAAATAGCTTTATGTTTGCCTGTTCCACAAATTTTCATTGTGGAGTGGAGCCACACAGTAGCACTCAAGAGATCACTAGGTCAATTACCTAATCTTAATAACCATAATTGCTGGGCTTGGAAAGCAGCTGAGCTATTAATTCTAGTGTGGCCCACTGGAGAATCAAGGCTCACTGCCAAAGAAAAGACATACTTAAACACCCTCACATCTGAGCCTCAACACACATTTACTCCTTTTTTTATAAACAGGGTAGTTCTTCCTACATACCACCCCCAGCTCCCTTTTACTCTCCTCGCCCAACTCTCACCCCCACCCCCTTTTTCTCATGACCACGATGATTAACAGGATTTTTTTCCCCCTCTCCCTTACAGAGCTCTTTCATTCTTTTAGAACCAGGAAAGATCAATTGACCCTAGAGCAGCACAATCGATCCACACACCATCGCCCCAGCTTCTAATGAAGCCATCTGCGAGGGGAATCCTGCCCTTACACAATTACCCAGCAGCCCTTTCTCCATGGGCAACCCGTATCAGACTGCCGACACCCTGAGAAGCAGCGTGTAAGTGGGTCCAGGACATTAAACGCTTACACAATTCCACAATCTGGACGCTGCTTTGGAGGTGGAATGCCAGCAGCAGGGGGTGACCTGCGATCGATACAGCGGAACAGAAAATAAGCAGGAGCGAAATGTCAGCTGCCTTTCGGTTATTGAGATACATTTCTCAGTGAGGTGACAAATCAGAACACGTTCTGCCAAGCTTTGAGGACTCGGCACTGGTTCTGTAAAATGTGTCATAAGCATAAACAGACCCCATTAGGGAATATGCTTGTTGATGGTTACAAGACATTTCTTACTACATGCTGGAACAGCTCTAAATGATTATATACTGGTTTGTTTTTTTGACTGGCGATTCCATTAAGAGCTACACAGAGTGGCCTGTTTATTATACACCATAGTAACTAATAAACTGACAACTGTCGTGTTTAGTGAATAACTTTTAAAGTATTTGTACTACAGTGCTGTTGATTCTGATTCAGATTCTGATTGGTCAGAAGCGGTTCCGGCAGAAAAGCTAATCACATGGTTTCTATGGTAGCTCTTAAATCAATGTAAACCTATGAATAAACATGTTTAAATGCTGTATAAACATACAATAGACTATAGAGTATGGGAAGTCGATATGGGAACATTTTCTGAGTCCAAGTGTCAGTGGTTTGTACTTTACACTCAGAGGTAAAGCAGTTCCTTTAGAATTTCTGCCACAGGAAAGGTTTTGGTGCCGCCTTAAATAGAAAGTGAAGGGACATTTGTTTATACAGTCATTTAGAACTCATTCATACATTGTCTACCGCTTATCCGAACTATTCTCTGGTCACGGGGAGCCTGTGCCTATCTCGGGCGTCATTGGGCATCAAGGCAGGATACACCCTGGACAGAGTGCCAACCCATTGCAGGGCACACACACACTCTCATTCACTCACGCACTCACACACTACGGACAATTTTCCAGAGATGCCAATCAACCTACCATGCATGTCTTTGGACCGGGGAGGAAACCGAGGAACGGGGAGAACATGCAAACTCCACACACACAAGGCGGAGGTTGGAATCGAACCCCCAACCCTGGAGGTGTGAGGCGAACGTGCTAACCACTAAGCCACCGTGCCCCCGTCATTTAGAACTGCTATATTTAAAATGATAATGTTTTGCAGAGCATTGAATGCAAATGTAAATGGATAAAAAGCATGCATAGGCATCAATATATATAAAAAACTGTAATCATTGGCAGCCTACTGAGGTATAGGAGTAATAAAACACTTTGTGACAAGCAGGAACGATAGACAATGAGGTGTGGTTTCTTGCATCACACCGACACAAAGTTGATTATTTTCCCATAACCGCTCCTCAGCATGCTTCCTTGGGTGGGACTACGGTATGTAGCAGGTGGAGTAGGTGGAGCTACAGTATGTAGCAGGTGGAGCTGTCTGTGTCAAAAAGGTAGCCTGAATGTTGATGGTTGATACAGTAAGCAGAGCTTTTATGTTTTCACTGTTTGGTCATAAACCAAGCAAAAAAAAGAAGGGAACAGGATGAACAATGAGCTGAAAATCTTTATTTGTATTTGTTTTCATTTAGTCTGTTGATCATGATAATGAGCATAAGCACCAATTCATAAAATCCCACCTGCAATCTCAAGCTTTTTCTGTTATACGCTGTGCTGTGTGAACTAAAATATTTGAAATACACATGTCATATGATATTGTGTCAGTGAAGATTCGAGCAGTTAAATAACATTTCCTGTCTGTGCTGCTTTTAGCCTACTGAGTCAAGGCAAAATTTTGGGTACCCCTGTAGAGTAGGTTAGTATTACCATATAACCCCCCTCCCAATATCACGACTAGCCCCTTTATTGAAGCTGTCAGTACATAATGCTGCTCTTTAGCCTTTAAGTATACATGCAGAGTGTGTTCTCCGACCCAGGCATTTGTCATCTTAATGACAGTAATTTGCTTCCCTGCTACACAACACTGCTGCAGGCTGAAGCTGCTCTGTGTGCACATGATGCTGAATTTCCCACCGCCTGAAGTGGGCATCTGTCACTCTGAACCTGTGTCACCATACATCCTGTCACCATGTCAAATCCTGTGACATGCAGCGTCTCGTTTGTCTTGAGTTTGAAGACACTGTGACCCATCATGTTAGGTTTAACGTATCCTTTTCTGGATGTGACACTGACGCCATCATCAAAATCCAGGGGATAGCGAGGGACAGCACTGACACTTGGGCGGACTGTAGGAGGATACTGAGGGAAACCTTGTGCAGGAGACCAGCGCTTGACTTGAACCAACCGTTTCCATAGATACAGTAAGAAGAAGGAAGGGGAGGCAGGGGCACTAAAATAAGAAATGGCCGCAGGTAATCAGCTGCAGCAACGGCGGTGACATGTCGGAGGTGACAGCCGGCCGAGGTGAGGGCCGGAGCAAACCCGTGCCCATGTCGAGCCCTGTGCAAACAGCCAAAAGATTATATTTGGCCAGATTAAAATTGGACTTCTGTTGATGCCCGACAGGTTAGTTTTATGTCAGTCTCTGTGAAAAGGCTGAATTAAGCTTATAATGGTCCTCAGAGGAGGATGGAGGAATGATGTGCTACTGTGACATCAGATCTGATGATCTCCGATAATATAAAGTCACATGGAAACTATTTCTGCGTGCTGAGAGAGAGAGACAGAGAGAGAAAAGGAGAAAGAAAGTGAGACTGTGGGGCGGCTGAGAGATTGAGCAGAGAAAGTGGTTGCTATGGCAAACAAAAGTTTCGTAATGAGAGGCAAAGCTGGAATGAGAACAGAGAAAGCAAGAGAGAGAGAGAGATACTTTATATAATACAGATTGATAGAGGAACGGGAAGAACAATTACAACACTCTGTCATGTTTAAGAAGCTGCAGTCAGTTTCACCTGAGTTCTGAAAGATTTCTTGGTACAGATTGCGATTTGGCACAAATCTCTGACCTAAATCACATTCACAGACAGCACGTCGCTTCAATAGATGAGCTCCGTCTCTGCTTTCTGTGTCTATGATTAAGCCTGAAGCTGCTAAAGCACCATTTATGTAGACTTAACCTCCGAATTACAAAAGAGAGTGCAATTTCTGCTTCCTTTATTTATGAAAAAAATACAAAATTTCAGCCGTGTTTGCGAGTGCATGTGTGTAGACAAAGATATTTGATCATGTTTGAATGCTGAGGTGTAGGTGGATGCCCGAGGCACAATCTCTCTCTCTCTCTCTCTCTCTCTCTCTCTCTCTGTGCTCTGTGACTCAGAAGCTCTTCTCTAAATTCCTTCCTTGATCCCAGAGCAATTCTTAAGCACATATTATACATCCTTACACCCAGGCTCATGTTATCACTACCAACCCTGGTTCCTGCCACTGTTGGCATCATGGGTAAGCCTTCGACGTGGGCAGAGCTGTACTTAAACCAAAAAGTCAACAGATTACAGCCCTGAATTGGCAACTGGAAGCATGCTCTGTTTTTCAGAGACAACACAGAGAGTACATTATTAGCAGTGTTTTAATCAGCACTCATGTATATACTTAATCAGCACTCATGTATATACTTAATCAGCACTATATATATAGTATACTTGTATATATGTGTATATGTGTAGAGAGAGAGAGAGAGAGAGAGAGAGAGAGTGGTCCATTCTCAACATGCCAGAGTGTCCATTAGGGATCAGGATATGAAACATAGCCGTAGAACCCTAACCTGATTTATTAAAAAAGTTAGCTGCGGACTTTTTCGTCCTGTTCAGAATTGACGTGAATGTATCTACCCGGTGCTTTTTGTGAGAGGTGAGGTCAGTTCATAAGCGACGGAGGGTTTTCTTCAGGTCTCTCCGAGGACACCACGCACTCTCATATTAATAAAGTCAGTGGGCAGGCGGAGAGGAAAGAGAGGCGCTCTCCTGCCATTTACAACTAATATGATTTCCCCCGCACAGCAGCCAGCACAGGCGCAGAGGTTAAAGCATGCATCTCTTCACCTGCCCATTCAACTGCTACCTTCTACCTTCACCCTGCCTAAGAAAACAAACTTTATTTATCCAGGAAGAAGCTCAGGTCCTGTGCTATTTTTTGCACTGCCTTTCAACACCAGGTTATCTGCAGAAGGAAGAAGGGAGTCAGAAGGATGGAGTTACAAAGATTAAAAATGAGAGATGAGAAAAAATGTAAATGGTTACAAATATATGAGTGTGGATGAATCTAGTACACTGCTGATTTGGATGAAGTGGGGAAGATGACGGTAATGAAGAGTATGAGCTCTTAAACAGGCAGAGGAGTGGAGAAATGGCCCTTACACCCCCTCATCTCAGCTGTAGGATTGCTGTAATAGGAGAGTTTGTTGCCTTCCACTCCGCACATATACACACATATTTGTCTCGCTATCTTAGTGAGGACCTCCTAGTTAATTAATGTAAATTGGGACTTAAATTAATATTTAAAACCCCTTAACCTCAGCCTTAACTGCAGTGATTGAAAACTTTATTTAATTTTTAAGTTGCCGTTTTTGCAGTAAAATACATACATTTTATTAACTAAGAAGGAGGAGGAGGTGGAGCAGGAGGAAAAGAAAAAAATAAATAAATCAGCAAGCAAGCAAGTTTTTATTGTAGGTACCAAACAAATTATATTCCTATCCCTGTGGAGCCATTTGGTCCCCACCAGGATATAAAAACATGCCCACACAGACACAAGCTGCTCTTGGCAAAGCTCCATTATAAACTGAGTGATTTTGGCTGACACGCTGAGGATCAATACTTTCTATTTCTCTTTTCATTCCCTACACACACTCTTTCCACTGTTCTATTCCCTCTCATATTGCTAATGCAGACATATTGCTCCATGTATACGTCGAGCGCTGTCATATTGCCTGGGTTCAAAAGATTTATAGTTAAAGGCTTATAATGTCCTGCAATATAAAAGCGCAGTTTTGCAACAAATTCTCCCTGCCTTTATACCTTTATTCTCTTTAGGCTATTTGCAGATTTATACTTGTTCACTCATGCCAAAGTTTATGATCCCTAATTGCATGAGCCAACTCCATATTCCACAAAAAAAACCTGGACTTCGTGCCATTCGTACCGTATTCTGACTATAGTAAGAGCTCAAATTGCCACACTGAGAAAATAAGAGAGAGAGAGAGAGAGAGAGAGAGAGAGAGAGAGAGAGAGAGAGAAAGAAAGGGAGCAGGGGGGAGAGACGGCACCTCTGAGTCCACACTTCTCCGTGGCTTGGGGAGCCTCAGGAGCTCCGTTAGGCAGCTTAGTGGCCAGGTGATTCATGTGGTAATCTCTCCACGCATATCGGGGTTATTGACTGCGAGAGAAAAGCTTTCAGACGTAATGGAGATTCATTTTTCCGATGGCATCAAGAGGAGCTGTCTACTCATATTCATACCAAGCTCTCCGTCCTGAGAGATGAGATTTCAGAGCACAAGGGAATGAGGGGGAAAGGAGAGATATGGAAAAGTAAAACGGGCATTGATCTAAGAGAGAGATAGTGAGAGAGAGAAATGTAGGTTACATTTACAGTCTTAACCTTGCTGTAATTCACCAAGTCAATGATTCACATATAACACTGTGTAGGAAGATGTTACATCCTATTGAAAATCTGCTTAATGCAGCAGTGAATAAATCAGCAGCCGGGCACAAGGACAAGCAGTTTTCATGTCCGGATTTCTGTTTTTTACTCTATTTTAGACAAGTTAGTTTAACCAAAAATAATTACATAAAATATATATTACTCCAACTCTGGAGATTAGCTCGATGTACTAAGGTTTCGAGTCGCATTCAAACAAGCCGCATTTAATTGAAGAGTATAAAAGCGATTTTAGTCTTTTGTGATGCAAGAAAACAACACCATAATCTTGACCAACACCTACAATCACAAACATGTGTTACATAAGAAACCATTTTAGAAGAGAATAAGCATCCATCCATCCATTTTCTTTACCATTTATCCTACACAGGATCACAGAGAAACCAGAAACCATTTCTGGGAACTCAGGAGCCTGGACAGGGTGTCAATCACACAATCACACACACACACACACACACACATTTACATTACATTTACAGCATTTGGCAGACGCCTTTATCCAGAGCGACATACATAAGTGCTTCAAACTCTAACATTGAATCATTAATGCTGGCTCACTAAGTTACATACTTAAGATACCATGAGTTTAAAACATTTGTTCAAAGTTACAATGAAAAAGTGTCAAAGGGTGTTTTTTTTTTTTTTTTGAAGAAAAGTGCTAGTTGAAGTGTTTCCTGAATAACACACACACACATACACAAACACACCTGAAGCATGGGAGAACATGCAAACTCCACAAACACAGGACAGAGGCAAGAATCAAACCCCAACTGTGGAGTTCTGAGTTTCAGGGCAAATAGAAATCGTTCTTTTCAAGCCTTTATAATGTGTAGTAAAGATATTTCTATGCCATATTGAACAGTGAGAAAAGTACAGGGTTTTTTTTTTTTATTTCTGGCTTAGTCTCTGTGGCGGTTTGAGAAAACCTTTTTGCCAGGTGAAATTTTGTCATTTTATTACTATAAATACTTGTAGATGCATTGAATTGTGTCCAGCAGTTTACCCCGTGAATGAAAACTTGTAGTCGAAGATTCCATTCTGAGTGTGGTGAAGGAGTACGGCAGGCATCAGTTAGTAACAGTCAGTAGTTGCTTCCACAGGAAATTAATTAGGTCTGTGGCCACGTTGCAGTGCCATATAACAAAACAACAACTTGAGAGTGTGATGGCCACAGTGCGAGAAAATCACACTTAGCTAGCAAGGTTTTAGTCATCTTTAGGCAGACTGACTGATTTTACCACCATAGCTTTGTAACCAAGATGACATTTGCAGAAAGAAAGTGTAGGCAGGTTAGAAATGAAACAACAAAACATTTCCACATCCTTTCCTTTTTCGGTTTGCTATGTTAAAATCTAATAAACCCCATTTTTTACCAAACAAAATTGTTCGTCTTTTTTATCCAATAGTATATAATGTATGTTAAATAAAGTTCCTCTACAAGACAATGATGCTTCTTTGAGGGCATCAACACAGTGACCCAGTGACTGCCATCTGCTCCCTGAAGGGTAAAGTCTACATAGCGTCTGTTTTTTCCCTGAGAGCATACTTACATTAAAGTATTAATTTAATAGGTGTTTTTATTCACTATTTTAGAAGAATCCAATAACAACCCAGTGCAGATAAAGAGTTCAATGTTTCCCTTAAAGGCCCAACAGTGACTTATGTAGTTTTCTTGTTTCCTGCCTGTTATGATCTGCCTACGTTGACCACGTCTGCTCATGCATAAACCCATATTTTTGGAAATCGACTACAGAGCTACAGTACCTTTCTGTCCTCCCTATTAAAAAAGGATACTATTAGAGCCCTCCACTGCCTGTGAGGTGAACTGCAATTGCAATGAAAACACACATAACCTTCCAGTGCCTGCCAGCTGACTGCACACCTAACTTCAAGTGAAACTACATGCAGTGGGATCCAAATTTGAGACTGCATTGAAATTCTGGAACTTTTTCAAATACTTAAAAGGAAATTATTAATTAATCGAGATCTGGCACAATGTCTCGGTCTGTACTAAAATTTGTGATATTGACCTTGTAAAATCTTTTGTACAAGAAAGTCAGATTTTGTAAAGTCTCATCCTTTTTATTGAAGTAAATGTTCAGACTGATGGATTTGCTCTAAAATGGATCACCAGGTTTTTAAAAAAATGTGTGGAGTCTGTTTTCGCTCAAATGCTCACTGTTAGCATTTAAAGCACATAAATTCATGTATATATTTTTAATATTCTACTTTTTACTCAGGTTCTTCCTGATAATAATATTTATAATGAAAACCTTTAGATTTATATGAAACAAAAGCTGAACAGACGAATGTTCACCGGTGCGATCAGTATTTTGGATGACTGACTTTATCACTGGCTTAAACTGCATACATGTTTATGGTCAGTGTTGTGGTGGATCCTGAAGTCATTCTGGGAATAGTGGGTACAAGGCAGAGATATGTCCTTGATGGGATCTCTATACACCGCACACAGAGGTAGAGGTCCATAGGAGCAATCACAGGAAGCCATTACATCACTATAATTTTTGCCAGAAAACCCAGAGGAAGCCATGGAGATATATGGAGAGCTACACAATTATGGGTCCGATATAAAAATACATTGAAAACATCAATCCATTTTAGAGACCTTTAGATATAATTCTAATCAATACTTGAAAAAAAAAGGTTTTTATTCAAGTATGTTTATTTAACATAAAGGTAAACACAGTTCAGTCCTGAGCTCAGGTTACTGTCTGTGTGGAAATTATTGTCCCTATGTTCATGTGGGTTTCCTCTGGGTTCTAAGGTTTCCTCCTTCCTGCAAAAACAAAGCCAGTGGGTTAACTTGTGATTAAATTAGACCCAAGTGGGAATGTGTGTGTGTATGTGTGTGTGTGCATGGTGCCTTGCATTAAACAGTCATCCCATCCAGGGTGTATTCCCAGCTCATGCCCTGTGTTTCTAGAATAGCCTGCAGATCCATTATGACTCTGAGTAAGAAAACGAGATTGAAGATGAATGATGAATAAAGAATTACACTGAGGGGATGATTGCAGTCGCTAATCATCATCCATATCCATCATAACTTTGCTAGATAGCTACACACCGTAACTTGGTTAGGATCATGGTGAACACACTGGAGAATCTTGTGAGAATCAGTGATTTTCTGTGCCATCTTTGTAAATGTGTGATCATTACAGGAATAAAATTACACTTGAATTTTAAACACAACAAACTGTACACCTTTAAAAGAGCCTCTAATGGGATTAGTGACACTAAAGGCAGGGAAAAATTGTTAGCTAAAGAATAATAATTCCGTAGAGCTGTTACTCCGTCGTCCATGACAACTGTGTGGGCCGAGGTAAATCCTTCAGGCTCTCTCCAGCAACGAGTAGCACAATTAACAAAAAGCAAACAAACACAAACAAAATCCCCATGCACACATAGACACACACACATCGCTGCTGATTGTGAGCTATTCCTTTATAAAACACAATACACACACCAGATAGGGGGGCATTTATTATTTATACAGACCAAAGAAATACGTCAAATTAGCCATTTATTTTTGCAGTAGATATGCATGAAAGGCTGTGTGTGTGTGTGTGTGTTTGTGTGTGAAGGACATGCTGTTATATACATACAATAAGCAGGCCATGGTGATAGTTCCAGTTCAAGGAGGCTGCCTGAGTTCTATTCAGGTTTAAGCAGTAATCCGAGAGGCATCTGGATTGTGTCAAACATTAGGGAAAGTATGACACAGACAGAGGAGGAACCTTAATAATCTAGATTAAAAGACAGCATTTTAAACATGTGTGTGTGTGTGTGTAACTTATTAAAGTGAAAATTGAACTACTGTCTTGTGCTGCATTGTTTAGATACTGTGAAGAAAACAGCCAGTGGAATTTAGGAGAGTGTAATGAGGGAAAAAAATTTAGCTCTGGCATATTGATGTAATATTTATGAAGTAATATTATGAGACTCTTGTTCCATTATTTAGAGCGGGCGAGGGAGCGGGGAAAATACTGGCGGTGTTAACAGATTAGCACAGCTGCAGGTGGGTGGAAAAAGGACTTTCCCCAACATTCGCAATGACTCTCTATAGCAGTAACCCCCCCCATACACACACACACACACACACACACACACACACACATGCTTACTTTCCATTGAACCTCAGTTAGCAAGCACACAAACACACTCACTGTTTGTACTGAAACAAAAGTGTTTCCTGTATGATATAACTCTATCCTTATAACCAAACATACACACAATTTGTCTGTGGCCTTTCAATGACATATATATATTATTAACTAATGCTATGCCTACACATGATCCTAACCCTAATCTAAATAAGCAAAACTGACACACTTTGATACAGTTTTCCTGAATAAAACCATCTAAAGGTCCCCACAGAGTCAAAACAGTCCGGTATTCCTATCCTTGAATACACACACACACACACACACACACACACACACACACACACACACACACACACATATACACACAGAGACACTGTTTGTTCAGGAGTGGCATAGTGACACGGTGTAGTTTGTTTCTCTTTGCTCTTGTCCATAATTCATGAACATCACATTCTGGTATGTGTGTATGAGAGAAAGAGAAAGCGAGAGAAAGCGAGAGAGAGAGAGAGAGAGAGAGAGAGAGAGAGAGAGAGAGAGAGAGAAAGCATACATAAAAAAATCTTATCTTATATACAAGATATCTAGTATATCAAGTATATCAAGATACTAGTGTGTATGTTGTATGTCAATAATAAGTGATTACTATGTTATTTTATTTATATAGAGTTTTTGTAAAAATCTAACAACATAATGTTACTAATGGGTTTGTCATGTTCCTTTTTTGTATGTAACAAAAACTTAATGTCCCTAATGGGTTTGTCATGTTCCTTTTTTCACTAGACCTTCACTTATGAAGGTTAGTAGTCAATTCTAAGTATAATTACAATGTAATTACAAAAACATTTCTTAAAACTCGAGCACAAAAAGGTAAAAGCTGATGTTTTTGATGGTTTTGTCTTGTTTCCACTGTCACTAGCTTTTCACCAATGAGATTTCTGTTAGCAGTCAATGCTAACTGCAATTACATTGCGATTTGAATATAGAAAGTATTTTCTTAAAAATCTTACATCACATCTTGTTGTTTCTGATGGTTTTGTCTTGTATTTTTCTGTCACTATGCATTCATCGATGAAAGTTCTGTTAGCTCTTACTGCTTTATTCCATTCTTTAGAACCTTTCAACACATCTGAGGTAAAAGTTGTTATTCCCGACAGTTTTGTCTTGTTTCTTTTGTCACTATTCCTTTACATTGTATACAAAAGACTCAACAACTATATCCTAGCTAGCTAAATGATTAACCTACGTCATTAGATTAGCTTATTCCTAGCAACAGGGTTCTCTTTGCCACTTAACCATTACGTATTTGCTTTCCAATGTCGCAGGCATGAAATCAAAATTTAGATTTGAACACAAGACTGATTGTTTCTTTAGTCATGTAATTTGTCATCAGCACCACATTAAACTTCCACATTAATGAACCCAGTGGCAGAATTTTAGATGAACGTTACACAGATTGTATGCTTATAATGGCTGTGTTTGCATCATGCTGTAGCTGCAGGCTTTAACGACACAAATATATTATACACTTAATATTATTATTACATTTAATTTAGCCACAATGTGTCTTACATCAGTGCACCTCAGAAGTCCTCTCACTTCAACTCCATCTAACATTTCCTTTAGCATTCCTTTATTTACCTCAACTATAGTCGTTAATTCTTACAATAAAATCAAACATTTGACTGTACTGTACATGGTCAAATTGTTGTGTAATTAGCGATACAGTATGTACTGCATGTGTATGTACTAATCATATATGTAGTCTTTTTTGGGTGAAAAGCAGAAAACCCTACAGGAATCCCATACAAACAAAAGTATTTATAGAAATTCTACAGTTATACTAAGCTCATGCTAATAGCTGCTAAAGTTGTTAGCTGAATAGTTAAGCTAACTTGCTACGATTAAAACATTAGAAACAAATGTCAATGTCAAGGTTTCTTTTAAACATTTCAGTAATTGTATTAAATAGAGACAATAGATTTAAAAAGCTACTGTAGATGTTTTTTTCTTAATGTCACATGGAGTACAATCAAAAGTAATTAATTGATACTAATTGCTTTTGTTTTTGCACATAATTATTCTGACCTTCAAAAACTGGGTTCAGCTCTTTTCTTTCTAATCAGGGTTTTCTAAGTGAAAATACACCCACTACTGCTTGCAGTGTTGTCAGGATTGTTGTTTTTTTTACTGAAATGGATGGAATATTAAACAGCGGGACATGGTAGACATTGGCGTGGTACAATGAAACCATGCCTATAGCTATGCATTATACAGGAACACATAATGTTCCTAGACATTTTGTGAAGTCTTGCTCTTGCAGTCATGCCTGTGACACTATTTTTTTTGCCTGTTTGGTTCAAGTACTTTTCAAACTTCATTACTAGTATCCCAATATCTGCAAGTCATGACATTCAGATATCTTTTCTTTATTTATGACAACATACAGTATGTAATAATGGCATATGATTTTAAGACCATGTCATGAAAAACTACAGTATATGGGGAAAGCTTTGTGGTCACTTGACCGTCACACTCATACAGTATGTGGTTCTTTAGTCATGTAATTCTTCATCAGTGCCACATTAATGAACCCAATTTTAGATGAATATTATATTATAGGAATACAGATTGTATGCTTATAATGGCTGTGTTTGCATCATGCTGTAGCTGCAGGCATTAATGACATTATTATGTATTATACATTTGACATAGTCCTACATTTCTTATGTAAACCCCCACTTACATCAGTGCACCTCAGAAGGCCTCTGACTTCTCCATTTAACATTTCCTTTAGCATTAATTGATTTACGTAATCTACAGTCATTAATTCTTACAATTAAATCAAACACTTGACTGTACATAGTCAAACTGTTGTGTAATAACCTGTATGTACTGCATGTGCAAGTACAAATCATAGCAGTAGGTTAATGTTTGGTGAAAATTGAAAACCATTCAGGATCATTTTTGTGGTCACTTTACCATCAGACTCATATACTATGAGGCTCTTCCCAGTATGTTTAAAGCAGTTTAAAGCAGATAATTGTGTAGAATATCTCTGCATTATTTAACCACTGAACACCATTAGGATGAACGCTGGAACACTGACAATACCCCAGACTTCCTCACATAACATCAGGGCCTGAACTTACTAATGCTCTTGTGATTGAAGCCAGACTTTCACTGAAGATTATTAGGGAGGACTCAATTCAATTCAATTCAATTCAAGTTTATTTGTATAGCGCTTTTTACAATGGACATTGTCACAAAGCAGCTTTACAGAACATAAACATAAAACAAAAGATAAACATAAGGAGAAGTATAAAGAATTAATATAATAAAAATTCAAGATATATACAGTTCACAGTGTGTATGTATGTATGTATGTGTGTATGGACTATTTCTGGATTGGGACATTCAAAGCAAGTGATGGTCGGATGTCAACAATCTGTTGGGCATTAAGTGCATCTTGAGATACTGTTTAGAAAAATGTGTTAGAATAATAATAATACAACCTAGCAGAAAATTTTGGTCATGCCATTTACTGTCCCACTGCTAAACACTACTAGAAACAATGGAGAAAGCTAAGATACCGAATGTAAGTAACACTAGCATAGACAAAATGGTATTTAGAAAAACATCATTCTCAAACCCATTACAGACATGGACGTGACAGACAACCATAAACAATACATTTACAATAATTCACAATTTGTATAAAAAAATTTATTTTGGATTTTTAAGGTACAATGTATCGGGATTTAATATAATATGTTACTTTGTCAATATAATTTTCATGAATGTAATCATGAAAAGTTTTAAAAATTGCCCATTGTGATACTTTTATCAAGCAGACCTGGCAACCCTTCCTGTCTGTTTGGTCTGCTCCGCTCTCTCTCTCTCTTCATAACCCAAAAATCTGCTCATGTCAGGTAAAGCCTGTTGAACTAAGGTGACTGACTGTACTGTGTGTGTGTGTGTGTGTGTGTGTGTGTGTGTATGTGTGTGTGTGTGTGTGTGTGTGTGTGTGTGTGTGTGTGTGTGTGTGTGTGTGTGTGTGTGTGTGTGTGTGTGTGTGTGCATGCTCATCAATCTGGAATGAAGAAACAAATTGGTTGGTTTTCACTGCTCTGCATCCTGTCCTGTGCGATCTTCGAGGCAACCTGTCAGAATCCCCCCATGTGTCACTCTCGCACCCATAACCATAGTGTTTTCATGCACATGCAGACAAAGTGTGCACACACACACACAAACACACACACCTGCAAACACACATACATACACATACAGTTAGTCTGAAGGGTTTTTCTGTGTCAGATGCATTTGTATACATGTGTGTAGGTCTGTGTGGATCAGTAGCACTTTGAATTAGGCAGTAATGAACCACGATATGAGGTGGATGTGGCTGGAACACAGCAGGTCGAGGCCAATTTGCTCCTAGCTGCAGCGCCACGGCACACATCACACAATCGGTTGCGTCTTTAAACCTGGACGGCACAACGGGGGAGAGAACAAACGGCAATACACATGTCGTTTTATCATTTCCTTCACAGCAAAGATCAAGCACTCGGTTTGGCTCTACAGGGGACTGCGTTAACAAAGCTATCGTTTTAATGCAATTTCACAGTGTAACACAGATCATAACATCACAATGCAATGTTCATTTTCTAACATTCACTTTGTCTCAAGCAATACACCCAAACATTAAAGCCAGCTTTTTCAACTTAGTCCACAGGAAAAAGATTTTTTTATTTATTTATTTTTTTTGCACTGGCAAATCACATAAAAACCAAAACTGTTTTTGTTAAAACTCTTTTATTGTTTTTTTTTAACTTAAAGGTATCAAGAGTGAGTGAGAATCTGAGTGAGAACTAAACCATTATGAGGCAATGCAAGTGATATTTCTCTTATGCTACAGCAGTTTGTCAATGACACACAGTATGTTTTTAATGAAGTTAATTAGATGAAAATGCATCTTGTCATCATCAAATAGTGTCCTACAATGTATGTATTCACACCTCCCACCCGGTTTTCCCATGATTGATCAGGATTCCCTGAAGTCTTACCCATTATAATGACAAACAAATAAACAAATAAATAAACAAACATTTGTTCTAATAAATTACTTCCATTATAATTAAGACTCAAATGTTGGACACATTTGTAATGAATCAGACATTACTGAATCGAGTAGAGATTAAGTTTTAAAAAAATGAACATTTAATATTATCTTTAACTGGTTCTATTCACAAAATGACCATGCAGTTGAATGTACAGTGTACACTATGTACAAGTTATTTTCAGCATTAAAATGCGTCAGTGGAAAACTCCCCTCTTTCCCATCACCACCCACACGTACACTAGAATAAGTACAACATGTCTGGGTTTGACAGGTTATGTAATGCTAAAATATAAGAAGGTATCCCACAAATCATGCACTAAACAGCATTCTGTCTAAACAAGCTAGTCGTTAATAAAAGTTTGCTTTTTAGCACCCTGTTCTGCTTCTGGCTTTTTACTTTTTCAGTGGAATAACAGAAAGTTTTCAGCACCATGGAGAGCTCTTCGGTCTGAACACAAAAGTGAACAGGCAAACAGTGAGAAGTGTGTGTGAAGATGTCCAAATCCAGGCTTAGTTAGGCTTTGTATGTTGTTTTGTTTGTGTGTGTGTGTGTGTGTGTGTGTGTGTGTGTGTGTGGTTCTGCATATGCATGCTTCTTTGTGAATATGTTGTGCAAGAGAGTTTGCGGTCCTCATTTGTGAGGATGCATGAGCGTGTGTATGTTTTTGTGTATGTGTGCATGATTGTGTGTGTGTATGTGTGTGTGTGTGTGGTGCAGATGGTGACAGCACGCCAGGTGTCCCCTCAGCAGGAGCTCCAGAGTAAACAGCAGTAAATGCAGAGAGGGTGCTGACAAGCACTGACCTTATCCACTCCACTAAACTCCATCTCTCTCCATCCACTCATCTGCACGTACACTCTCCATCCTTCTCCTCTCAGCAGGGCCAGGCTACTACTCATCTGCCCACATTTGTCAAGGGTAAAGATTAGTCCTTTATGAGAGAGAGAGAGAGAGAGAGAGAGAGAGAGAGAGAGAGAGAGAGAGAGAGAGAGAGAGAGAGAGAGAGAGAGAGAGAGAGAGAGAGAGAGAGAGAGAGAGAGAGAGAGAGAGAGAATGAGAGAAGCCAAAAAAAGATGATAAAATCAGCCAGGGTCTTGTCATTTTTTTGTCTGTAGACAAGCCTCTACTCTGAGAAACAGGAGAAAAAGTCTATGGAAATGAAACAGACAGAAGGCAAAAAGCAAACAGATGGAAAGGGAAGAGGAAGAAAGACAATGAACTATGAGAGGAAGCAAGATATCAGAGCCACCTGATGGAAAGCAGCTCATTACTGGAGAGAACATATAAAGGCATAATGTACGGTATCCCCTAAATGCCAATTATATGCACAAAACTAATACATTAGAAATTTGGAAATAGAAAATCAAACACAAAAACACAAAAGCAACCAGAAATACAACAAAACAATAAGAGCAAATCAAAAAATGTTGTAGATAATGTGAAAATACAAATCAAATCAAATCAACATCAAACAACATCAAACATCAAAAATGGAAAACAATAGAATGAAGTGAAAAGAGAAAAAGGGGCTAGAGCGTGAATGACAATAGAGTGCCTCAGTCTGAGAGATAGAAAGTTCACGGTTTCTGTTCTTAGTTTTTCTGTTGTGTTTCTGAATTTACTCTAAGGTGTACAGTTCTGCTGCTATGTTTTACTGTAATTTTTTTGGATTTGTTTAAATATTTTTGGCTTTGTTCTTCTGTTTCTTTTTGTTTTGTTCTTGTGTTTTTGGTTCACTTGCTGTTTTCTAATCTCACTGTAGTGTTTTGGTTTTGCTTGTTTTTTTCTTTTTGTTGTTGTGTGTTTGGTTTTGCTTGTTTTTTCTTTTTGTTGTTGTGTGTTTGTTTTTGATGTTGTGTGTTTGTTCTTGCTGTTGTGTGTTTGGTTTTGCTGTTGTGTGTTTGTTCTTGCTGTTGTGTGTTTGGTTTTGCTGTTGTGTGTTTGTTTTTGATGTTGGGTGTTTGGTTTTGCTGTTGTGTATTTGGTTTTGCTGTTGTGTTTGTTCTTGCTGTTGTATGTTTGGTTTTGCTGTTGTGTGTTTGTTTTTGATGTTGGGTGTTTGGTTTTGCTGATGTGTATTTGGTTTTGCTGTTGTGTTTGTTCTTGCTGTTGTATGTTTGGTTTTGCTGTTGTGTGTTTGTTTTTGATGTTGGGTGTTTGGTTTTGCTGATGTGTATTTGGTTTTTCTGTAATTGTTTTTTGTTTTGCTGTTGTGTATAAGGTTTTGCTGTTGTGTATTTGGTTTTGCTGTTGTGTGTTTGTTCTTGCTGTTGTGTGTTTGGTTTTGCTGTTGTGTATTTAGTTTTGCTGTTGTGTATAAGGTTTTGCTGTAATTGTTTTTTGTTTTGCTGTTGTGTGTTTGGTTTTGCTGTTGTGTGTTTGGTTTTGCTGTTGTGTATTTAGTTTTGCTGTTGTGTATTTAGTTTTGCTGTTGTGTATAAGGTTTTGCTGTTGTTTATTTAGTTTTTGCTGTTGTGTGTTTGTTCTTGCTGTTGTGTGTTTGGTTTTGCTGTTGTGTGTTTGGTTTTGCTGTTGCATTGTCAGTTTGTTCATGTATTTTGCACTGAGAGGCCACTGTGTAACAGAAGAAAGACGTTGTGATCATGGTTGAAAGCCTGGACAAAACCCCGCAGCAGCACATATCAGTTAGACAGGGACAATGTTTAGTGTTTCCATTGGGGGAAAATGACAGGACTGAAGTGAGGAAAAAAGGTGGGAGTGCTCGTGAGCTCCTGCAGGAGAGGTGAAGCAGCCAAGCCTGACCAAATTAGATGGAGCAGCCCTCGGCTCAGTGGAAATTCATTTCCGCATCTGAACTGACGCTGAGGAAACCTGGAGAGCCTGAAGGTCAACCTCACACCCCCTCAGCAAACCGGACAGCTGCCTGAGAGCGAGAAAGAAAGAGAGAGGAAAAGGGAGATCTGATGAAGAAGAGAGGAAGGTAAAAGTGGGTTGGAGGGATCAGTGGGTCCTCTTGACCCCCTCATTAGCCCAGCCTACTCTAATTAGCACTAAGCTAAGTGCCAGTAATTAGCCTTATTGTGTCACCTGCAAGAGGCTGTGCACAATCTTTGCAAGTTGCTATGGCTACCAAGAGAGAAGAATGGAGGGGAGGAGGAGTGAAAGAGAGAGTGATGAGAAACGACAAACAAAGCATCAAGAGACTGGACATGATGCTAAAAACAAGGTGGAATAATGTCTTAATTTTTAAGCAAAAGTTCTAACAGTATAGAGAGACATTTGTTTTGACTGTTTATAGCTCTGTGAAATGTTCCAAAACACTGTGACATAAACCTGCCATAACCTCACACTATGACACGAACAGATGATGTGAAACAATATTTCATGATTATTAAAATTAACGTTGGTAATCAGAGCAAAACAGACTAAAAACTGTCAAGATCAAGCAGAAAAAATCTACAGAATCCTCCTACAATACTAATAACCTTGTAAAAACTCACAGTGTTTGAACAGTATCTTTACTGACAGAGGAGTGTCAGAGAACGTGGACATGAATTAAAGATTTCCAAAAGTGTCCAAAAAACTATTGCACTTCAGAGCACTTCGGTTCAGTCGACACTTTGCAAGTTTTCTTGAACTCATTTTTAATGACCACTGTCAGTTATATTACTGGGGGGCATGGTGTCTTAGTGGTTAGCACGTTCGTCTCACAACTCCAGGGTTTGCTTGTTCTCCCCGTGCCTCGGGGGTTTTCTCCAGGTACTCCGGTTTCCTCCCCCGGTTCAAAGACATGCATGGTAGGTTGATTGGCATCTCTGGAAAATTGTCCGTAGTGTGTGATTGCGTGAGTGAATGAGAGTGTGTGTGTGCCCTGTGATGGGTTGGCACTCCGTCCAGGGTGTATCCTGCCTTGATGCCCGATGACGCCTGAGATAGGCACAGGCTCCCCGTGACCCGAGGTAGTTCGGATAAGCGGTAGAAAATGAGTGAGTGAGTGAGTTATATTACTGATATACCTTAAATCTATTTCCCAGAGACCAAAACATGGAATTTGTACCTGTTTTGTTGTGTTCAGTATTAAATGCCTTTATTGTGTCCCACTCTACAGTGGTGTTTAATATGAAGCTCATATGTAAGTAGACACTAAGGGATTTAAGAATTTGCAGTATTTTATAAGTATTCCTTTTTTTGTTGTTGTTTTTCCCGGGTCTACTAGGGGCAATATTATTTGAAAATGTCCAAAAAAAATAAAAATGGTAAGTTTATTTCACAGAAATATTGATATCAAACAAATGTCTGCTCTCTGAGATTCCCCCAAGGGTTCGTTCATAATCAGCAAAAATTATAAGGTGTTACCATCAACCACTAAAAGTTTCTCAACAAAAGAGTCCTGCACACTTTAGCTCAGACTTGCGACTTGTGAGATAAAATCATTTGTTGATTCTGACTGAAAATGTCCGATAAGTCGATTTCCAAATGCCAGTGTACTTACAATAAGGAATAAAACACTGTAACAATCTAATCTGCATTACTGATGCATTCCTAGAGTTATACAGTAATACTAATATAAGAGATAAGAGTGTGTGCTACAGCAATAAACCACAGTCTTACCTTATAACTTAATAACATTAGGAAAGAGTGTGTGAATTTAGACATGCAGTTAGAATGAAGCCTCATTTATTTACTAGCTCCTTTATTTATTAGTCTCACAGCACCAGGGGCAAATTAAACGGAGCCGAACATTTCCAGACTGTGTAGCAAATTTGCGACCGTCTTCCAAGCTATAGAGCTGTACGAACTTTCACACTTCTGTAACACTTCTTAAGCTTTAAAATAGCCTTTCAGATTCGCAGTAAGAGCCGCAGGAGACTCTTTAACCTACACACTCCTTGTCAGACC